>NC_081185.1:53146197-53392077 GCF_029867415.1 Vicia villosa
CTTAGTTTTGAGAACTTTGAATAACCTAACCCACTTTTATCATTGGAATATCTTTGTTGCCTAAGGACACCCTCTAAACCAATTTGTCATTTTTCATATCTTTCAAGGACTCTCTTTAATTGGACAATTTAAAAGGAAAGTGATTCACAATTATTACATGTAGACTTTTGTTTTTCTTTATCAACATATTGTTTCTTTTCAACCTCGAAATCTTTTTGCATAGTATAAATTTTCTCTTCAAGAGACTTGAGTTGTTTCTCTTGTGTTGATACGGTTCTATATAACATTTTACATTCATTCAAGAGTTCATTTATGTCACATTGTACATCATTATCATAAATGGAAAATTCATTACTAACCTCATCGTTTTCATCATCGGAATGGTGCGAAGCCATGAATGCTATATTTTCATATTCTTTGCTTTTGGAATCAAAATATGAACTTACTTCATTGTCATCCCATGCTACATATGCTTTATTTGGCCTTTTGTCCTTCTTTCTCTTAAAGTATTTAATCTTCTTTTCAAGTGTAGGGAATTCACTTTTTACATGTCCTTTTTCTCCATATTCAAATTATTTAACCTTCTTTGTTGGTGCTTCCCCTTTAATGATCTCCTTTTTCCTTTCTTTTCTTAGAAATTTTTCAAACTTTTTGATAAACTCGTTATATTCTTCACTAGTGGATGCATCCTCTTGATTTCTATCATGATGTTTGACTTTTGTTTTTAAGACAATGTCTTTTGAATCTTTTACTTGAATTTAATGCTTCTCCAATCTTCCAAGTTCCGTTTTATATTCTTGAAGTTTACTGAACAATATTGCTGAAGTCATTCTAGATAGATTCTTCTTCTCAGATATTGTCGTTACTTTCGGTTGCCATTCTCTGGTTAAAGATCTAAGCACCTTTAGATTTTTTTTCCTCGGTAGAGAATTTCTTTCCAAGAGCACTTAAATGGTTTATTAAGTGAACGAATCTTTTTTGTAAATCAAGGATGGATTCTCTGGGCTGCATTCTGAATAATTCATATTCTTGACTTAAAGTATTTAATCGAGATCTCTTAACTTCAACGGTTCCTTCATGAGTTTCTAATAACGTATCCCATATTTGTTTAGCTGTTATACATGCCGAAACACGAAAGAATTCGTCCATGCTAAGTGCTCCTTGAAGAAGACTGATAGCCCTTTTGTCAGCAAGAACTCTTCTCCTATCATCGTTATGAGACTTAAGGTTTATCTGATGCAACGCCATCGACAACAATTGTAGGAACAAAAGGACCTTCTATGACAGCCTCACATACTTCTTCTCCTTGTGCTTCTAAGTGGTCCTTCATACGAATTTTCCAAAAGTCAAGTATTGTCCACAGAACAATTGAGGATTGTTGTTGCTACCACCGTCTTTAAAAACCGGATCTTTATTTGCGGAAGCCTTCTGGATCTTTTAGGAACAGGTTACCTATAACCTGCTCTGATGCCAATTGTAAGTATAATGAGTGTGCCTAAGAGGGGGGTGAATTAGGACTTTGAATATTTATTCGGTTTTTTAATACTTGTTGTTCTTATTTTTCTGGTTTGGTGCAAGAGTTTAGAAATATGTTACTTTCTTTTCTGGTTATGATTTGTGAAAGTGGTAAATGCGAAAAAGTAAAGAACACAATGATGTATACTGGTTCCCCTCACAATCCGAGAGTACTCCAGTCCTCTTTCAACATGAGAGAGATTTCACTATTGTTTGTGACTTACACAAGACACACCAAACACCAAGAACAATCCTCTTGGATTTTCATTAAGTACATTAAGAGAACAATCCTCCCTTAATGACTCACTTGTTTCCAACAATCCTAGACAACAATATTTCAACCACCAAGAACAATCCTATTGGATTTACTAATTTGATTATGAGAACAATCCTCTCACTAATCAACAACCCTTGCTTCCAACAATCCTGGATAGCTAGTCAATAATAACATAATATATTTGAGTAGAAATATTGATGAACATATATCAATCACTAGGATTGATCTTGCTTTCCAACAAGCAATTTAAGATAATATAGTGCTCAAGTATTTATGAGAATGATATGAATTTTCTAGAATGTTATGAACATACATGTAGAAAATTCTTTATGAAATATTAAGAACAAAAACACTTGTTTGAAAATTTGAGTAAAAAAATGATGTTAAATTGCAACGGAAGAGGTGATTTTTAATTTGAAATATCATGTATTTATAAGTGCATAACACCTCTATGAAACATGGTAAATTTTGAGACATTTCCATGAAGGTTTGCAATAGTTTAAAATAACAATGGTTCATGAAAAAACGTAATTTTAAATTATGTACAACACTTCTTAAGTTAGTTAAAACGACCACTTGACTTAACAAGTTCGCAACATTTTTTAAATTTCAAATATAAAAAATACTGGTTCAGAACGTTGTAAATTGTGGCGATTTTTATGCTGTTACGGCGGCTAAAAACGCCATAATTTACCAAAAATTGCATGTTTGAAAAAGTTTTAAATTAAAATAATTTGTCTAAATATTTGAACCAACCTAATGTAACATCTATTGATTTATTTAAGTTAATATATTATATTTGAAAGTGATTTAACATATGGTTCAAACATGATAAAAAAAAATATTTGAAAGTGATTTTGAACACAAATGACAAATGCATGCAAGATATTTTTCTAAGAATAATTTGAGCACTAAAATTATCAATATAATTGCTTGCTTGTACCTCTATCAATCAAGATCCATGCTTAGTATTCAACTTTAATCTTGAATAATTTGGTGCTAGCTTTTGCTCATGATAAGACTTGGACACTTGAATTGATACATTGTTATTGAAGCATTTTCAATACTTTTGATATGATTATTTGACATTCATTTTGTCTTCATCAAAACACATTGGATTGAGAGTCTTGACTTCACATCACCCATTTAAGGAAGGATGGGATTGAGAAGAATATGGTTACTAAAGGAGGATTACCTGGACATCCTGCTCAATTTTTGATAGAGAAAGCTCTCATCTTTTCAAAGGAAGGAAAGGTAGATGACTTTGAAGTTGTATTTGCCTTGCTTGTTTATGGATTGTTCTTGTTTCCAAATATTGATAACTTTGTTGATATGAATGCAATCAAAGTCATCATGAAAGGAAACCCTGTTCCTACTTTGCTTGGGGACACTCACTACTCCATCAACTTCAGAAATTCCTATGGAAAGGGAATGATCACCTATTGTACTCCTTTTCTATACAAGTGGTACATATCTCATTTCCTAATTACCAATGATTGTTGGGACCTTCAAGAAGGACAAATATGGTATCAAAAGATTATGACTCTCATCAACACAGATATAGTTTGGACTAAAAAATATTTCTGTAGGATAAAGACCCTGGATTGCTGTGGTGATTTTCCTAATGTACCTCTTCTTGGTATAAAGGGAGGAATCAGTTATATCCCTATTTTAACTCATCATCAATTTGGTTTTCCTATGGACAAGAGACCGAGGAATATCTTGTTGGATGGATTCTTCTTTGAAGAAGGGATAGGAAACAAAGAGTTTAGAGAAAGGATTGCTATTTTTTGGCATCCAAGTCATAGAAAAGAAATCAAAGATTGGAAAACCAAAGGAGATCTCTCACCTGAGGATGCCTTATCTTCCTGAGACATCTGCACCTCATGTTGTAAAACCTCTTGTACCTGTTGTTTCTCCTCCAACAATGGAAGATTTCCAATTAGCTCTAAAGAAGTTGAAGATATCAAGGGAGTATTGGAAGAACAAGTTTGAAGCTTCAGAATCTGAGAAGAGTATCATGGATGATCTCTTTGAAGAACAAATCAAATAAAAAGATTACCTACTTTTCCTCCAAGATGGTTGGCTTATGGAAAAGGATGCTAAAATTGCTAAGTATGCAAGAGAAAAGAAGAGGAAGCAAGAAGAAACACCCTCTCCTAAAGAAAGTGCATGAAAGAGCGTCATTGAGAAGCATAAGAAGGTCAAATTGAAAAATCAAGAGAGGAACACTCAAGATGATATGGATACTTCACATTTAGATCTCTTAGGGTTGCTTTAAGATTTTCTAGCTTTCTTTATTATTTCTATCTTGTAACTCTTGAAAGTATTTGTACCTTGGACGACCCTTGTCCCTTGTAAACTCTTGAAATAAATTGGTACTTCGATTGTTCCTCGGGTGACCCTTGTCCCTTATATGTACCAAGGATGTCCCCTGTCCCTTATTATTAATAAATGAAATTTTCTATTCATGTTACCCTATTATGCTTGCATTAAACTCTTTTAAATTCCTTGAATAAAATTGATAAAAAAACAAAATAAAAAGTCTTTTGCATGCATGCATCAAGTCGCATCATTCATTCCTGAGTCAGAGTCTCATTCCTTCCTCCTTCTTTCCTCAGAAAGTCAAGCAGACGAACCGATATAGTACTCGCGCCAATCATCATCGAAGCAAGGAAGATTGTATAGTTGATGACCAAGAATGGCAAGAGGAATTTGTTGTCTCGCGCTCTGGTATTGAAAGATTGACATTTATGGTTCAAGACCTGGTGGCTGCTTAGAATCATCTATCAACTCAAGCACAAGCTACTATGATTTATGAAGTCAAGACTCCTCAAATTCCTTCAAATCCGGTGTTGAATCCTATGACCACTAGGCTCTTTGGAATAGAGATGGATTTCCAATTGGCTGGACGACAGATTCCTACTCAAAAAGCTATAATTCCTCAAGCAGTTATGACCATTACTCCTGCTGTAGTTGATCGCGACTTTATGTGTCTATTAGTCGGAAGACTGCAAGTGCACAGTCGTTTCGTGTAGTTTTAAAAGATATCGAATCCATAAGGACTATGAATCGATCTAACATTATCTAAAGTTACTATGTAAAGCTAAGGCTAGTGATATTTTAATTATGTTTTAGGGGGAATAAGACTTAGATCTAGATAAAATATTAATAGGCGGATATCGGTATGTAATTCGTCAAACTTAGGGAATTCGAAGTTCCACTGGCCTGGTTTTTAATCTAACAAAAATCCTTCATTAAAACCGTTAATATAAAAGTCATCTTCTCAAACTCTCGCTCTGTTGAATCAGACTATGATTCTAACTCGTAATGTATGCTCTCGTTATCCTATTAGATTTAAAACCACTTTTTGAAAATAACAGAGTTAGAATTCCCTTTTCAGCAAATATTATTTATTTAAAAACCCTTATCTCAAACTCTCGCTCTATTAACTTAGATTATGCTAGTAATCTCCAACGTACGCTCTCGCTGTCCTGCTGAGTTTAAAAACACTTTTTGAAAATAAATAAAAATCTAAATAGTTTTAATACGCTCTCGCTATCCTTAAAACTAATGTCCAGTTTCCACTATCTGGTTAAATATCTCAAAATCTCGCTATATTGATTTCTAACCTTAGTCCAGTTTTTAAATCTCAAACTTTTGCTCTGTTGATTTTCTAACCTTCTAACAAATTCCATTAGACACTAAAACCAGAAAAGGTGATTTTTCGATAAAATAATATTTAGACCAGTTTATTTCGGATCCCTTTGGCTAGATTAAGTTACATACCGACACCTGATTAATTTGGCTAAACATACTTATTGAATTAAACATGCATAAACAATAATAATTCATATATTTAGGCATATTCAATAATTTATAAGCAAGAAATATAAAACTATAAATTAAATAAATGATAGAAATAAAACCTGGAAAAATATAACTTGAATTAAATCTTGAACTTGAAATAGAGAACACTCCACCACAAGCCGGTTGGATCTGTTCTTAAAATTCTTCGATCAAATAATGAAAACAAGGAATTAAAATACTATGATCTAACGTAAGGTTAGATCCAATAAAAATTACACAATAGTTTCCGATGTAGAAACTATTGTGAGAAAATAAATATCTACCTAAAAGTATGAAAAGAAGAAGGAAATAATAACTTAAACTTGAATGCTGGAAAATATTGCTGGAATCGAAAATAGGAAAAGCTGAATGAGAGAAACTATGGCTGGGACTAAAAATGGTCCAACCCCTTTTACATGAATATTCCGTTCTTTATATAGTGAGAATTGTTGGAAGTTAGATAATGGAGATCATGGTTGGAGAAGTTGAGAAAAGCATGGGGTGAGTGGTCTTAGTGACTTCATTTGGTGATTGAGAAAATGTTCACGTGTGAGGAAATATAGGGAGCACTTAAATTCATTTATTTGACTTGGTGGAGTTCAAAGTGCATGAGAAAGTCTTGGCAAGAAAATCGGAGACGTGGGTCTCCACTTGAGTAGTCTTGAGACGGGGGGTCTCAAGTTGTTGAGATTGGAGACGGGCGTCTCCATCCTTGGAGGGCCTTTGAGGCGGGCGCCTCCCTTTGTGAGGTGGGCCTTGAGGCGGGCGTCTCCACTATTTTCGTTGACTGGGCCTTTTTGTTTCTTCAAATATCTTTATTTCTTTTCTTCTTATTACCCCCCATCTTGCTATTTGTATTTCTTTTGCTTTTTGAATCAATTTCTTCTCTTTTTTTCAAATAATTCTCGCATGAACATAATACCTGAAACAATTATAATACCAACATAATACCGTAATAAAATATAATTATAATAAAATAACGAAATGATTTATGTTATAATCGAGCCAAATATACGATATAATTACGTGTTATCCGTAGTAAACCTTGTTCCTCTCCACAATGAGAAAATATTCCATGGTGCACCTTCTGAAGGCATGGGTAGAATAGAAGAGTTTGAAGACCAATTTCTAGAGATGCAGAAAGAGCTCAAGGCCCTAAGGGGAAAAGATCTATTTGGGAAAGAAGTTAATTATCTTTGCTTGGTTCCAAATGTCAAGGTTCCTGCCAAGTTCAAACTCCCAGAATTTGAGGAATACAAGGGGAATTCTTGTCCTCACAGTCATTTGATCATATATGTCTAAAAGATATCTATGCACACTGAAGACCAATGCCTGCTGATTTATTACTTTCAAGATAGCTTATCTGGAGCTACTTTGAAATGGTATATGGGCTTAGATAGTACACATATTCGTACTTTCCATGGCTTAGGTGAAGCATTTATAGGACAATACAAGTACAACATTAATATGGCGCCGGACAGAGATTAACTCCGCGTTATATCCTAGAAGGAGAAAGAATCATTCAAAAAATACGCGCAAAGATGGCGTGAATTAGTTGCTCAATCATCCCTCCGATGGAAGAGAAGGAAATGACTAAGGTGCTCCTTAAGACCCTAAGTGCATTTTATTACGAAAGAATGGTGGCAAGCACACCCAATGACTTTACAAAGATGGTAAACATGGGGATGCGACTTGAAGAAGGTATTCGCGAGGGCTGTCTAAGCAAAGAAGTTGATTCATCATCATCTAGTGGTGGAACGAAAAGGTTTGGAAGTAACTTTACCAAGAAGAAAGAAGAAATTGTAAACACTGTTTCAAAAGGAAGTAAGAGACAATATCAGCCTCAATAGATTGTCGTTGTTACTCCCATTATTAATCAGGCTCCGCAACAAAATGTTCAGAGACTTTAATTTCAACAACAACCTCGACACATGTAACACGTGTAAAATAACAAACAAAAACAAGAATGAGATTTAGATGAAGAGGGAGGGAAAAAAACTCAAACTATCATTAATATCTTTCATCTAATATTATGGATTCGGTTCTTTCAAACCTATCAACATCCTATATCCAATGATATTAATGAAATCAAGTTGGAGTATCATAAAATATTCCCAAGGTCAAAATTAAGAACAAAGAAACAAAAACTTTAACTAAAACAAATAAAAAGAATTCTCTTAACCATCATGGGACTTCACTGACGGTTCATTAGAGGAATGATAAGACCATAACCTCCACACAATGAACTCTTCAAAGCTTGCATCCAAAAATTAAGAGAGAGGAGATGAAGAGAGATATTGAAAAATATATAAAAAGATATTGATTAAAAATAGACCTCATTAAAACAATTTTTTGATATTTTAATATAGAAAATAACAAAAAGAACTAATACTAATATATTTTTGTATTTTTGAAAATATGAAATTAAAATAAGAATTAAAAGAAAATTGTTCATAGATAAAACAAATTATATGGACATTTAAAAAAAGGGTAAATGGGGTGTGAGTCTAATTGGGAAGCTGAAGAGAGAAACCAAATTGGGCTTCTGCAAAAGCCAATGACTAGGCCCACAACAACAAACCGAACCGCCCTTCGTTCTTCTTTCCATCTTCACGCACAATACTCCCTTCTTCTACTTTCTTCTAGTTGTCGCTGTTGTTGATTATGTGGATGCGATGATGAGTGGTTGTGTGTTGAACGTCCCGATTTCTTTTGTGTGTTGCGTTGTTGAAACGTTGCTGAAGTTGAACGTTGAATGATGGTGTTGGTCAGATGCAGATTCGTTGCGATTCGTGTGCAGATGTTGTGCGTGGAAGCGAATCGGTGATGTTGTTTGGTTGCAGTATGATTGTTGTGAGATGCCGAGTTAACTCTCTTTGTTGCTGGTTTTCACGAAATTGAATGATGCGGTGAAGCTCGGTTTATGACGAGAATGTGATGGTGTGGTGAATCATGTTTTGCAGGTATGATGCGTTTAAAGGTTGAAATGGAAGGTTAAATTGTGCTTTGGTTTTAAAGGTGATTGTAAAAGAGGTTATGGTTTGTACAAATGTGAAGTTGATGATGTTGAAGGTGATGTCCGCAAAAACTGATAGAAGGTTGTGTTAGCGAAGATGTTATAGCTTATACAGGTTTTGTGAGGTTTGGAAGAAGATATTGCAAGGTTCACATTGGAGGAAGTTTTTTCTATTGAATTTTCTGCAGAGTACTTATGAATTTTTCCTCTCCTTTCTTGTGGTGTGAGCAAGTCTTTTATAGGCTGAGTGAGAGGAGGGTAAAAGGGAAATTCTAGAAGAAATGGGATAAGGATCAGAGGTGATGATACCCTGATTTGGTGGGATTTATGGGTGCAAACCTTGTGTAGAAATTGCTGTCAATTTTTGTATTTCATTTCCATTTTTTTTCTGCAAGGTGAAACTGTGTGGTTTTGAATGTGAGGACCTCACTCAATTTTAGTGACTTTTGCTTAATGAAAAAATGGGATAGAGATCTTCTCCATTTCTTAAATATAAAATTAAATAAATGTGAAATAAATGTCACATGTCATGAAAATACGTGTTATTTATATACAAAACTATAATAATGAAGAAAATGGAGAGAGGGAAAAATGGAGAGGATCCTTACTAGAAAAAATGGCTTATTAATTCAACAAAGTGGCTCAAGACAAATTCAAACATGGCTTAGACTTATTCCAATTGGCTCATAGTGAATGGCTTGAAGCTTGATGTTGAATGGCTCAAATGACTTGGACTACCAAATGGACTTTCCCAATTTCATTGGACTTGGACAAACTAAATAGGCTTTGCACTCATGAATAAACCTCCCTCTTTTAATTGTACCTATCAAAATAAAAGAAGAACAACAAAATGGCAAAATAAAATGATAGAAAAAAATGATTTATTAACTTTAATAAAAAAATTCAACATAAGAATAAATAGAATTTTAAATTAAATTTATAAATCGAAAAAGATTAGTAAAATGAACATAAATACTATTAAACCGTAAAAAATAAAATAAAATAAAATGCGCAAAATGATCATGTACATATAATTTTTGATTTTTTTTCCAAATGAAATGCAAATGGACACATAAAATGTGGAGAAAAAATTAGGATATGACAGATGTCCCTATTTAAGTTTCTTCTATCCGGAGATATGAAGATGGAAATCTGTCTCGACGTGATTGAAGAGACTTAAATACATAATGCATAATTTTTGTCCCTAAGATGCCATGCAATGATTATGATTATGAATGTAAGAGATGAAATTTCCACACGAGGGAAACAAGACACCACTGGGTAAAGAAAAGATAGACTCCATCCGGGGAAGAAAGCTCCACTGGGGAAAACACCTTGCACAGGTAGAAAAACTGTTGATGCTCTGTCTGTTCTGTATTATTGTCTAATGTTTGGCTAAAACATATAATAGCAGCAAATGGTATAATTGTGAATCTTGCAAGTTTAAAAAGAATAAAAAAGGTACAAGCAAGATGTTAGATGGAATGTCATGACATCAACTCATGACATCGCGCCTGCAGAACTGGAAGGAAGATTCAGTTTATACTTAACAGATACAGGATATTCGCAGAATATTTTGTAATCCTATGTGGCGCATATTTAAAGGTCAAAAGAATATTTGAAGAATCAGATCAGAAGATTGAATATTCATGAAGAATCTGATCAGAAGATTGAAGATTCAACAGTTTCTAATTTAGGAGATAAATTAGGAAACTCATGATTAAAAGACCTTATTTGTAGCAGAATATTTTTGCATATTTGTAACAGCAAGGAGTGCTGCGATTTGTAAGCCCAAGTCCAATTGGGATCAGGTTATAAATAGGAAACTTTGTAACCTAGTTTGATAAAGAAAACTTTGTTTAGAAACGATGTAGTCATTAGGGTTTCTATAGGTAGACCACCCAGGTTGTGGGATGGCTGCCATGTCCTTCTCGAAACCTGTAGGTTAGAGAAGTGATTGTCCTCACTCGAAACCTGTAGGTAAGAGTTGAGTATTGTATTCTTGATCGAAGCTGTGAAGCAAGATCAAGTTATTGTGCATTGTTAATTGTGTAAATAGCTGTTGCAGGGTTGTAACAGTTATGTATCACTAGGGAGTGAGCAGAGGTTCTCTTGTCTTGGATGGAGTTCTGAGATAAAGGTTGCATTGGGTAGTGACTAGGTAAACCAGAGGTTGTTTATCTGTAAACCTGAGGTTGTTTACATAAAATAGTACTACTGATAGTGAAATCTTCTTCATGGCTTGGTAGCCCCTAGAGTAGGTAGTTATACCGAATTGGGTTAACAATTGACTGTGTTATTTATCTTCTGCTTTGTTTGTTCAGTTATGAATGTTATGACATTGTTTATAACATCATGTTCAAAAGTGTTAGTTGTTCTTGAACAAAACCATATACAGATTATAACCTGGTTATGTCTACTGAACATGTGTGATCCCAGGTCTCATTGACTCCTGTTTAGGAGTAATTAATAAATGGGGGATATGTCTATTCTGCCTATGCTACATTAATAACAGTTCAGATATCTTGACATCGGGATTGACATCCGAGTCTGTCATACCCGAATTTCAATTGGTATAAGAGCAGGCGCCCTGTCGGTTTCTGGATGAGATCCATGAGGGATAAATTCTAGATTGTTTGAACAAAGAATATTCATATTATATGGTCCCTTGAAGTGGAGGATGAACCTATATGATTAGACCAACCTGACCTAAGAGCTGTGATGCTGGAACAAGGAGTGCTAAATCCAAAGATTTCATGCGGGAGTAAAGAACTTGAATTTCAGAACTAATTCGACCAGTATCTATGGACAGAGAAGAAGCACATCAAAACCTTCATGCAGGAGTGAAGATATTGATAAGGTAACCTCTGTATTTCTGTAAGTTTGTCAAGTCAGGATTTTGGTTAGGTCTAGTCAATTGCTTGATGCAGAAGCAAGCATTGTGCAAGGTTGAGCAGCAATCAATCTGTAGTTGTCATGCTTACTATTAACACTTAAAGTAAGCATTGTGTGAATTCTGTTGAGGTATGACTATTTTCCGCTGCATAGTATCTGAGAAAACCTAGGTTTATGTATAGTCAACAGAATGTATGGCAGGTATTGGCAGCTATAATTAAAGTGTCAAAGATACTTGAGTAACCTCTCAAGTCCACTCATAATGACATGGTTTATTATAGCTGATGAACGTCAACTGATCAATGATATTCATAATTATCTGCAAGTGTGTACCTTGAAAATTTCAAGGTTGAGTGTTCCTAGAAGGAGGAATAAATGTTCTACTAGATGTTAGGACATTAAGAACTGGTATGCAACTACCAGTTGAAGAACAGATGTTCTGGTGCTAAACTAATGTAGTGTGAGAACATTGGTTTGGAACCTACTCCTGGTCTGGAAGAGGAAACATCTGGCTAAGTTAATCAGGACACGATTAACATGTGCTCAATACTTCTAAGAAAACTCATGAAGGTATTCCTTTCTGATCCTTAGTGTTGTACTTATGAAGAGCCTATATCTGCGAGTTTCCTCTGATCAACAAAACCAGATATGTATTCATAACCATAGATCAGTTGTTAGAGCTGAATACTGTGTCTCAATCACAGTGAAATATGGTTAAGGATGTGTACTGCCCTAGTTGTTATCCAGAAAGGGTAGTGTTGTTTGAAATCAAGGAAGTCAGATGAATCTGACTAATTCTGTGTCATGCTATAACTAAGTCTGTTCCAGAAACCTAGCTAAGGGAATCTCCTCTATAGGTACAAACTATGGCATCCATCATCTCAAAATTAGAATGAAAGTCAAAAGAAAAGCTTATTGAGATGCTGGCTACTGTATCCCTTGATGTGTCTGGATATTCCTGATAATTGGATTATTTTGTTATTACCTCGAGTGTTGTCAATTTGACATTAAAGATGTTAACCAAGAACCATGAAGGATGATGTCATATCTGATGTTACAACATCATCTCAAGATCTTCAGTTATTTTGTTTATTTGCCAAGAAAATAAAGTATAAATATGAAGAGGTAATCAGTCAGAATGACCTAGTGTGAGTAGCAAATTCTAACTGAAAAGCTGGAAAGTACTTTGACGGGAGACTTAGTACTTATTAGGTTTAGAACCTGGATGCTGGACTGAGAAGAAGTTCTTCTAGCCATGAGTTCTCAATTATCTTCACACATCAAAGAAGAAGGCAAGAGTCTCTGATGTGGCATACTGATTCTGTTAAATATCTTGATGGGAGCTGGATATTTACAATGTATGTATAAAAAAACTCAGACGTGTATATTGGAGATCATTTTATGGTTATACAATCACAGTTTCTTCTATTTCAAGTTACAGAGTGCGGCAATCTGAATCTTGTGTAGCAAGCAAACCGAGGTTTCTAAACTTGGAAACTGTGGCAAATTCCAAATGAAGGGAACTTCAAGGACGAATATCAAAGATTTCTTAGAGTTATATATCTCAGGGGGAGTAAAAGAGTATGAAGATCAGCAAAGACAATGTTTTTCTGCTTCTATCCATTTGCAAAGTCTTTTCAAAGACTAATCTTGAAGAAAGAAGAATAAAGTCACACAAAAACCTTAGAACATAACTCAAATCATGTTTATTCTCAAAGACCAGCAAAGAATATTCTTTGCACTATCATCTAATGACATGAATTTATGGTGTGTATCACTTGTTCTGATCTAGTGCATGATCCAACCTATGCACAAGTCCACTTGGTGCAGTTCATTCTCAAATAACATTTCTTGATGAAGACTTTGGTTAAAGTCCAGGTATGTTGTTTAAATTGCTCAAGTTTATAGAGTCTTTTCGTTTTGTTTGAGTCTTGTTTGAGTCCCTCATGTTCTTCTTTCGGATATGAGAAGTGTCTAAAGTCTAGGTTATGCTTGTCTAATTGAGCCAATCATAAGGATTAAGGGTAGTGTTCAGGCATTGTTAAGTCTGAGGTCATTCTTTACAACTATTTGGTAAAGAATAAAGAGTCTTGTTTCGAGTCGTGAACACAAATTGTTTCTTGTGTTCCAAGTCCTCTATAGAGAAAGTGTTATCTCTATGGATAGTCAGAGTCTGTTTGAGATCAGATGAACTTGTGTCTTAAGTGGTACCAACATCACAACGTACATATTTCCTGGAAGAAGGACTGGGAATATACATTAGAAGTTTGAAAAAGCAACATTATTGTCTAAAGTGGCAGTTCAGGCATAATGTGGATTAGAATGGGCAGGTTCTGATCTGGATGTAAGTAATGTGTTCTGGCAATACATAATTACTTTCATGATGAAGACTTCACTTAGTGAAGATGACTATGAAGACAAAAGTTCTATGATCGGATCAACACAACTAAGGATAAAGGAGAATCTATTCTGTTCAAGGAGCATGTTAATCAATGTTTGAGATTGAAAAACACCATATCAAGAAGGAGTTCGAATTGTCTTAAGCAGACCATGATCCGATTCAAACATGGTAAGGTTATGCTCAACAAAATTCAAGGAGTGGCAGTTTTGTTTGTTGAGATTGTGGAAACCTCTCTGTGTGTGCTTCTAGTATCAAGAGGTCATATGTTGATCGTTTCTGAAGGAGATAAGTTAGTAGGCAAGGGTCTGTTGAAGAAAGAGATGAAACTTGTGGAAAATACTGGTAGTACAAATGTCACACACAATGTTATGACATTCTACTTTTGGTGTAAGTATTTATTGTAAGGAACAAATTTTCTATAGTGAGTGTGTTCAGCAGGATTGTTGAACAGAGGGTGCGGCTCTTGAAGATATGAAGAGGTGTTTTATATTTTCCATTCATCATTTCAAGCTTATTCCATTGGGGAAGCTCAGACTATCTTAGATAGGGGGAGTCACTTCTTTTGTCAAGAAAAAATTTCTTGGTTAAAAGCTAACCATGTGCAACTGGTAACCACGATTCCTTCTCAACACTAACGAGGTAGCTATGTGTCTAACAGTCTCAAGGTGTTTAGAACAACAGAAGTTTAAGTCTATGACTAGTGAGTAAGTAGGGAGTCTGTTAATTGGTCCAAAAGATGCTCTGTCTTAATCTTTTACGGAATCTTGAGCTATGTGCTTAAAGGGAAGAAAAGTGACAATGTCTGACACAATGTCATGACATGTTTAAAGACATTGAATCTTCTAAGTCAAATAAGGAAATTTGACTTGAAGTTTATCTACACATCAGTGGTCGGTGTAAAGTACAATCAATGACTATGAATGCACTGGTAATTCAAGATAACTCCTATCAGAAAAATAGTCAAAAACTGCTTTGGAAAGAGTAATTGCTTTTGGAACTGTTTCCTAATTAAGCGTTTGACCATTGAACAAGACCAAAGACCATCGTTATTTCCTATAATCTCCAATGGCTATATAATAGCATCTCCATGAATTGCAGAAATCAAACTCTCTCAAAATTTCGTTCGTGTGCGTTCTTGTGAGTCGAGTTTGGATTTGGTATTGTGATGGGTTGATATACCAAAACCTCTTCAGAAAAAGAAAAACACAGGCTGGGATGTTGATGGTCTCTACCATGGTTTTTTCTGCAATAACAACAAAGATGTTCCACTATATAAAACCTTCAGTATAGGAATCATTTTCGTTGTGATTTGTGATATGAGTTATGAACACAATTGTGATTTGTGTTCTGAGTTACAAAGAATAACGGCAAGAATCCAGTCTTGGTTTCCTTGAAAACTCGATCTAGGAGTGGATTTTTAGACACAGACAACAAGTATCTCCCAGGATTAACCGTGAATATTCAAATGTAATTTATGACATAGGTTCTATCTTTGTCATATTATGGCTAAAAAGGGGGAGAGATACTGATGCTGATTTTGCTACTGGAAGCAAACATGACCAAGTCCTTGTCGTCTAGAAAGTTGAAGTTGCTGCTGACTGTTAAAAGAATAGTTTTAGCCAAAATAAGCCAAAGGGGGAGATTGTTGATGCTCTGTCTATTCTGTATTATTGTCTAATGTTTGGCTAAAACATATAATAGCAGCAAATGGTATAATTGTGAATCTTGTAAGTTTAAAAAGAACAAAACATGTACAAGCAATATGTTAGATGGAATGTCATGACATCAACTCATGACATCGTGCCTGCAGAACTAGAAGGAAGATTTAGTTTGTACTTAACAGATACAGGATATTCATAGAATATTTTGTAATCCTATGTGGCGTATATTTAAAGGTCAAAAGAATATTTGAAGAATCAGATCAGAAGATTGAAGATTTAGGAAGAATCAGATCAGAAGATTGAAGATTCAATAGTTTCTAATTTAGGAGATAAATTAGGAAACTCATGATTAAAAGACCTTATTTGTAGCAGAATATTTCTGCATATTTGTAATAGCAAGGAGTGCTGCGATTTGTAAGCCCATGTCCAATTGGGATCAGGTTATAAATAGGAAACTTTGTAACCTAGTTTGATATAGAAAACCTTGTTTAGAAACGATGTAGTCATTAGGGTTTCTATAGGTAGACCACCCAGGTTGTGGGATGGCTACCATGTCCTTCTCAAAACCTGTAGGTTAGAGAAGTGATTGTCCTCACTCGAAACCAGTAGGTAAGAGTTAAGTATTATATTCTTGATTGAAGCTGTGAAGCAATATCAAGTTATTGTGCATTGTTAACTGTGTAAATAGCTGTTGCAGGGTTGTAATAGTTAGGTATCACTAGGGAGTGAGCAGATGTTCTCTTGTCTTGGATGGATTTCTGAGATAAAGGTTGCATTGGGTAGTGACTAGGTAAACCAGAGGTAGTTTATCTGTAAACCTGAGGTTGTTTACATAAAATAGTACTATTGATAGTGAAATCTTCTTCCTGGCTTGGTAGCCCCCAGAGTAGGTAGTTAGACCAAACTAGGTTAACAATTGACTGTGTTATTTATCTTCTACTTTATTTGTTCAGTTATGAATGTTATAACATGGTTTATAACATCAGGTTCAGAAGTGTTAGCTGTTCCTAAATAGAACCATATAAAGATTATAATCTGGTTATGTCTACTGAACATGTGTGATCCCAAGTCTCATTGACTCCTGTTTAGAAGTAATTAATAAATGGGGGATCTGTCTATTCTATCTATGCTACAATAATAATAGATCAGATGTCTTGAAATCGGGATTGACATCTGAGTCTGTCATACTAGAATTTCTAAAACGATAACATATCATCGAGTCATAATCAATGGCAACAATCAATCATCATCGAGTCGTAATCGATGATAAAACCAAAACAGTAGTCATCGAGTCGTAATCGATATCAAAACTACCAAATGGTAAGAAACAAACAACATTGAGTCGTAATCAATGTCAAAACCAAGACAATAGTCACTGAGTCGCAATCGATGCAAACTACCAAATGGTAAGAAACATACTACACCGAGTCGTAATCGATGTCAGAACGAAGACAATAGTCACCGAGTCATATTGGAGGCAAACTACCAAATGGTAAGAAACAAACTGAACCGAGTCGTAATCGATGTCAGAACCAATACAATAGTCACCGAATCATAATCGATGCAAACTACCGAATGGTCATAAACAACCTGCACCAAGTCGTAATAAATGTCAGAACCAAGACAATAGTCACCGAGTCATAATTGATGCAACTATCGAATGGTAAGGAAAGAAATAACATTGAGTCGTAATCGATGTCAAAACCAAGACAATAGTCACCGAGTCGTAATTGATGCAAACTACTGAATGGTAAGGAAAGATCTTCATCTGAACATCAACTTTTCACTTGAAGATGCATGAAGAAAAAAGATACACCAACTTTCACTAAAGGTGTGCTACCAACATTTCACTTGAAGGCAGAGAAACAAAAGAATACACCAACTTTCACTGAAGGTGTGCTACCAATATTTCACTTGAAGGTTGAGGGATGTCTTCATCTGAATACCAACATTTCTCTTTAAGGTACAGGAACTTCATTTGAATACCAACTTTTCACTTGAAGATGCAGGAAATACCGACTAAATGGATGACGCCAAACTACCAACTCAATAGGTGAAGGTAGGAAAAGATATTAAGATTACCGCCTCAATGAATGACGATAAGATATCAACTCAATTGTTGAAGGTAGAGGCAACCCGAATTACCGACTCAATAGTTAAAGGTAAACTACCAACTCAATGGTTGAAGGTAGGGGAAAATAATTATCGACTCAATAGTTGACGGTAAACTACTAACTCAATAGTTGAAGGTGGAAAATTGCAAGGAGTGCCGACTAAATGGATGACAGTAAACTACCAACTCAATAGTTGAAGGTAGAAAGAGATGTTTAGGGTTATCGTCTATATGGATGATGATAAGCTACCAACTCAATAGATGAAGGTAGAAGCAACCATAATTACCGACTCAATAGTTAACTGTAAACTACCAACTCAATGGTTGAAGGTAGGGGAAATAATTACCGACTCAATAGATGACTATAAGCTACCAACTCAATAGTTGAAGGTAGAGGAAATTGAATTACCAACTCAATAGTTGACGGTAAACTACCAACTCAATGGTTGAAGGTAGGAGAAAATTGCAAGAACTAGCGACTCAATGGATGACGGTACACTGCCGAGGATAATAAGTTTCCACTATGAAAATAGGGTACAACTTCTTCTTTAATCAAGTCTTCCACTTGAGAAAAGGAACTGAATCCAAAATGCCTCCGCTAAAAGGGACTGCCATCTGCTGGGAATTACAATCAATAACTCTACCAAGAATCTTCAAAGGAGATGCAGGCAAGTTAGGTTCAAAACATACTTTTCAAATAAAGAGATGTCATCTATTCAAGGAGTTCACAACAAACTTCTCTAGAGGGAACATACCAGAGAGATGCCATTTGAGGGAAATGTCCAGGGCTTCATTTGATTAGACGTGAATCAGGAAATTCACAAAAGCTGCTCTGTTGAGGACAAAACCTGAGAGACAGCCCCTTGTTGTGAAGATAAGATTGATATCTGAAGACACACAAATTGCTCAAATAAATAAGTTGCCATTTGTTGTCAATCAAAACATGTAGGGGACAATACAAGCTTCTTAGATTCAGAAGCTGTCACTTTATGTCAAGCATAAATTTCAATGGAGTGTAGTAATAACACTGAAGGGAAATAAATCCTTCATCATATGATGGGTGATTCAATCATAAATAGATTCTCTATTGAGTAAAGTATGATCTTCAAGAGTTGCAAAAAATGCCTTCTCAATCTAGGTTTTCAGCCTAAAGAGGTTCCAAAATAGTGTTGCAAGAGACCAAAGTTCAACTTCAGGAACAAACTGGAAAGAAACGATCAAACAAGACTTTTCCCAATGAAGAATAACTTAACTGAGATTTAGTCCCATCTCGACAAATGAGCTGAGGAGGAACACTAAAGAAAAATTCTTCCACGAGGAATGAAGTTAGTGGGGAATTAGAAAGGATAAGCACTTTCTAGGTAAACACTCTACTTGGAGAGAGAACACACACCCTGGGGGATAATAACATCAAAAAGAATGGATAATGCAGAAATGAGCATGAATTGTTATTCAAATACACAATGTATGAATGAATGAATGAAATGCATGTGTTGACAAAACAAATTACAAAGATACTAAGGGATGATAAGACATCATAGTACAACAGATACTTGGCGAATCTCAATAAGTTGGAGATATCAAAGGAAATATTCCTGAAGATCCATGCAGGGAATACTACTTAGGATTCAATTGGATATAAGCAGAGGAACAAAGTCCGGCTACCAGGCTCAAAAGAAAGATACTGACTGAGGAGAAAACCTAAAGTCAAACTTCAAACATCAACAAATCCATTGAAGGGATAACAATATGAACTCTGTTTTGAGGGAAGATGAAACTTATTGGGGATACGCACCCAACAAACTTTATGAGAATTATCAACCTCTGAGAGGGATAATATGTCATCAGTTCTGCAAAAGGAATGGAAGAACATCCTTGTAAGCTCAACTATGGGGATCAAACATCATCCTGAACTTGTTGGGGAGAAGAAGTTATCATCATAGCAAAAGTGTTAAGTTGCGGGGTATTTTAGTTCAAAACTCAACACAAGGTGAGAGAGAAAACCCAACATTCAACAGCTATTTCAAAACTTCTTAGTAGAGAGTGACATACTGTGGATTGATCAAGGCAATGACCTTTTTACTTCAAGATAATGAGCTGATCAAGGTAACTTTTGATTCACAACATGCCTCATGCGGCATAGTCTATGAGAGGAGTTTGCCTCAAGAGGACTTATAGAAATCCTTGGCATCATATGTACTTGGATTAATTTTCCCCAGACCAACAAATTCTTAAAAAGATTTGTCCAATCTCGACGTAACTGCCCCAGATTGACTGAACTTGGCACACTCTTTTGCTCGACAGAGTTTTCAAGCTTTGCCCTATAAGGGTCATCAAACTTGTAAATACAACATACTTGGAAAAACAGCTTTCCCTTGGCAATGTTTTATTTTTCTTGCTGATTATCAGAAGTAAACTTCCTGAATGTCAAACTAGTATTTACAAACAAAAAATGTTTATTCTAAGAATGATAATTCAAATGCAACGGTTATGTAATCTTGAAGTTTTATTGAAAAGATGTCGCAAAACCTTGTGAATGAATCACTGGTTAGAGTATGACATTGATATTTTTACGCATGCACAAGTTTTTGAACATAACCTTCTGGGATTCAGGAACGCTTTCTTGTTGAAGTATGCTTTCAAAATAAACCCTACTTCAATTATGACTTTTGAAGGGTTGTAACGTGGTCTGGTTCACGGATTTTAGAAAAAATAAATTTTTAGGCTCAAAGTTTATTTAGCCTACCCATCTTCGTGATGCTCTCCAGTCCTATGTTCAGTTAACTCAACATGAGTCTTCATCTCTCAAAAGGATTTTGTGCTTTTAAGGATCCAATGAAGCTTTCTTGGAGTAGTAGTCACCATTTTGTCTTCGTGTTTGTATTCACATGGATTTTCGCTTTGTTGAGGACTTTTGCTTTGTGATCCTTTATTTTCACTCTCCTTTTATTTTCCCTAACTTTTTCCTGGACTGATTATTTTCCCTAATTGGCCGTCAAGCGGGATGCTCTAACTTTTTCCTAAGTCACTTGTTTTCAAGTTTTTGACTTAGCGAGATTTTCTTTCTTTTTCTATTCTTTTGATTTGAACAAATCGTGTGACATTGACTTTGTCTTGTCTTATTGAGAGGGTTGTGACTACCTCGTTTCTTGGAAATAAAGGGTAACCATTGTAGTTTCACACTTTGCAGCCTTTTGATGCATGAGGGATAACCATTGTGGTTTCACGTATTCCAACCTTTTATTTGGATATGACGTGATTGACCCTTGGATGCACAATCTTTTTTGAAATTTGAACACTTTGTCAAATTAACTGAAAGACTACCCTGCCCCAGGTTAAAAATTGAGGGTTTTTTCATTTTAGAAAAGAAACTCCTACTTCAAGGCTCAAAGGGGTTAAAAATGGATTATCTTCCTTATATCTCCGGTGTTTGGGAATTTGAAATAATGCATGTACATCATCAGCGTGGTTTTATTCAAAAGCATACAACTAGAATTTTTTTTTGCGTTTTTCAGATCATCATCCTCTCTTCAATCTCTTCCTAAGCAAGAGGATGGCAAAAGCAATTGGTATCATAATGTAGAAATAACAATTTAACATGAGTGAAACGAATGGATTACTTCAAGACAAACATTATCATTGTATTATCATTAGCATTAAAAAAATCAAGTTTCTATATGCAAACAGTGTATTGAAAAACAAGAAATATTACAAATGAAAAAGCAGTAAGAATACTAAAAATTGAGAAGGCTCTCTCCATCTGGGCTTGTGCTGAAGAAAACATCTTTCAAACTTCAAGGCTATCATTATTAGAGATTCATCTATGCTTTGCCAAATATTTTTTTTGAACATTAGGACCAATGCTTTTAAATGACAAGACAGTGCTTTTGACCAACTTTTAAATTTCAACTTTCAAAGCGAAGCAACCTTCTAAATCGTGCTTAGGAGTATCCTGATAAAAAGCACAAAAAACATCAACCTTATATCCACATGAAAGTTTTTTCAAGAATGGCTGGTCGAGCTCGAGTTTGAATCAAATTCATCTGCAACAAAGAAGAATACAACTCTGTGTATGTCATTGGAATTGGATCAAAATTAATTTTCCTCTAATTATTGCCTTGCTGATTTTGTTGATGAGATTGCTGGCAATGAGTATGTTGCTGATAATCTGAAGCGCATGAGTTGAATTGGACGCAGAGGAAACATGCTGATGTTGATGATGATTATTTCTTCCTCTGGTTCTTTTCTTAGAAAAGTCATTACCAAACTTTTTCACACTGACAACTGAGCTACCTTCTTCAGATAACACCTCTTTCAAAAACCTTCATCTAGAAGCACTTCTACATCCACCTCTTTATGGAAATCATTAGGTGCACAGACTACCATCCTCTTAGAAAAGAATTAGTTCATAGTTTTTGGAAAGACCTTTGGTATATTTTCTTCCTTCATAGGAGGATTGACGTGAGCGGCATCTAAAACTTCAACCAGAGCAGTCAGATGCAACCTTCCAAGTAATCACCTCTTTGTGGAGTTCAAGGATCTCTTGCTTAATACCTTTCATCTCTTAGCACGAGAGTTGTATTGATGACACCAGGAGAAAGGAAATAAGGCTTTGGGAAAATTCTAAAAAACAAGACTAAATGTAGAATGGAGCACGATATGTAATGCAAATGATTTGTTTTTCTTTTTCAAGTCTCAAGGAACTTAAGAAGTAATAGCAATTACAAACATCAATAAAGAACGCATTTTGAAATAACTGAACAAATATCATTTTATTGACCATTAAAGGATTACAATAGTTTCAACAATCCTAATCAAAAGAAAGAGAAAGTCAGTCCCAGGGTCTTAAAGGACCACAATTGAAGAAAATTAAAGCTGCAACACCTTTGTGAGCTTCTTAATCTTGAATTCATAAGCTTTCCGCATCTGAGCTTTTCTGATCACCAGCATGTCAATAATACTCTTTCAAGCATCGGAAGTGGATAAAATGTTAGAAAACTCATGAACACTCTGAGATGGTAAAATGCTAGAGGAAAATAAATCCCCCTGCGCTCTTCTCTCTTTTGCATGATGATGATTCAAGAAAATAAGTTACCGATATCATGGGTCATAGACTTGGAACAGAGTATTCAGAAATTCATCTTCAATGTTGGTAGAAAAGAGGATGTATATTATCTTTTCATTACAATCTCTAAAATCCAAAGGATTGACCACAAAAGATCCAAGCTTTCTCAGTTCCCTTGATTAAGGACTCTTAAAACTATATTTTTGAGTGTTTCTCTTTCTAAAATCCATAATCACAATAAATGTGATGTTTGAAACTCAAATGAAAAAAGGTCTCTTTTTATTCATGGATGCATGAATGCAAGGGTGCAACAACCACAATCAAGATCACACAAACAAGGTTTAAAGGTTCGACATCACGAGCATGGAGCCATGAGTCTACCCAACCACAAGGTGTGTACCAAGGTGTTTTTGTACCTGTAGAACGGGTTCTAAAAAAAGTCCCCGAGGTCTGCATTTCATCTTTAGAATATTATCGGTTTAAGAAATTACTTACCAACCAATAATATTCTCAAGAGAAACTCGCCCGAGTGTAGTATCGCGTGACAAACAATTAGGTATACACCCAACTAAAAGTCTAAGATGGGTTAAGGGGTTCTAAGGTCCTCAGCTTTACAGACCCAACTAAAAATAACAATGCTTTCACGACAGACTCGTTCAACACTATCACCTTTAGCCAAGCCATTCTCCACTGAGTGGTGGGTCTCAAGTAAGTTCATTAAGGATTAACTCCACATAAGCCAAAATGACTATACCCCTCCTATCTTAATGTACATTCAAGTCCGGGTATATGACTTATCTCACATAGGGGATGTCAAGCCCTTTATCACCAAGTACCCAAAAAAAGAAAAACAAACAAAGTAGACAAACAGCAAAAGCACATAATAATAGATACATATAACAATATACACGGATAAGAAAACTAGGCTTAACCCACTTAGAGGACTACTCCCCAATGAAGTCGCCAATTTTCTATAGCGGGAAAAAATTAGGGTATGTCAGCATCCACAACCTCCTCCTGCTAATCCCCCATACTGGTATAAAGCAGAAGCTCATTGTACTTTCCACAAAGGTGCTACCGGTCACACTGTTGAAAATTGTTATCCTCTCAAGAGTGAAGTTCAAAAACTCGTCCGAAGTGGCGTACTCACCTTCAGGGATGTTAATCCGAATGTGCAAGAAAATCCTCTACCCAATCATGGGACAACTTCAGTAAACATGGTGTATGGTTATCCTGGCCTATACCAAGTTTATGACGTTCATCTGTTGAGAAGTGACTTGGTGCGAATGCACGCTACCTTTTGGGGATTGGGAAATCTATCTCCATATAATTATGGTTCTTATCGAATCTTCTATAGAAATCCTCGAGGATGTTAACTTGTGAAGGAAGGAATTCAACGTCTAATGGATCAAGGAATTATTCAGATCCTCGGAAACAGAGATGAAAACGCTGTTAATAAGATTGGAGAATGTTCAAAGAAGAGATATGTATCTGATATTCGCTTCGTACGCTGATCCTTGCCAATGATACATGACAAGTTTGTCAGAAAAGCGTTGATTGATTTCAGTCACGCAGATTTCCCCCACGTACAATAAAAGCACGCGAGGGTGTGCTGCTGTACAAGGAGATATTCATATTTTGATGGGCTTAGGGCTACTGGAAGAAGAGATTAAAGGAAGAAGCGGACACAATTATGTTGAAAAGGATATGACCGTTAGGCCGCTTGATGATATGATGCAAGAGATCCCTCAGGAAGCCTTAGAGTACAACCGCGACCTTTATATATATGCAAAATACGAAGATGATATTTTAACAGAAGTAGTAATTAATATTGGATCTTCCCTGAATGTCAATGTCAAATGAATTTACAAACATTGCACCTATAAATAATATGATATTATAAAAAATATTTTCTTAAAAAAATTAAAGCATTACAAATGTACGAGTTAGTTTTTTAAAAAATTTAAATCAATATATATATATATATATATATATATATATATATATATATATATATATATATATATATATATATATATATATATATATATATATATATATATATATTGCACCTCCGATAACTCTTCATCACATTTCTGTATAATAAAATCTACCGTTGGATTGAAATTTATTATCATATAGATCATGCCTATAAAATTTCACATCAATAAAAAATCATTTGATATGTTAAAGAGAATGATCAATATTAACGGTTTTCATGAAGTTTTGTAAGACGTTAGTTTCTATGCACCTTGTTGACATGTCAAATGATTTCTGATTGATGTTAAATTTTATAGTCATGATCTATATGATAATAGCTTCCAATCCAACGGTGGATTTTATTATACCGATATGGGGTGAAGATGAATCGAAAGTGTCATATTATTAAGTTTGTCATCTTAGTATCATTTGATCATGTCCCTTTATATATATATATATATATACACACACTTTTTTTCTGTTGGTTTCTTATTTTATTTTAGTTTTTGTAGAATTTATTCATTGTAATGTTTATTTTTATTTCCTTTTTACTTTATAAATAAAACTAAATATTTTATAAAATATAAAGTACATTTTTTATAGTTAAAAACCATATAACATGAGACAAAATTAAAAATTAAATTGACAAATTTTAAAAACTAAATACAAAAGAATTATTTGTAGAGATATTATAACTAACTAAAATTATAAGGATTTTTTGTAAGCAAGGCAACTAAAATTTTAAAGACAGTGGCTTATAAAATTAAAGGATAAATAGTTGTCACCTCCTGCCATTTGGGCGAGTTTTGGGTTTCCCCCCTATTAAATTTTTTTTAAGGTTGCCCCCTTATGAAACTCATATTTCAATACCACTAACCCCTAAACTCATGTTACGCTGACTTGGCCATGTATGTTCCCTGTTGGCATTTTAATTATTTGCTGACATGGAATTAAATTATATAACTTTGTAATTGGCAAATTAGGTTACAGATTTCCCAAAATTTTCTTCTTCACTGTTCTTGCGTGCTTCCATTGTTGTACTTCGGCTTTTTTGCTCTTCTCTATCGTCCCAACTACAGCCATCGTTGTTCAAAGGATCATGTCTTGTAGAAAATCGATTGGAAGCAGCACAAGCAATACATTTACGGGTCAACCCAGATGCGGCTGTGACCTAGCTATGAAGATGTGGGTTTCGTCGACAGCTCGAAACCTAAATTGGAAGTTCTGGAAGTGTCGCAATGCTGGGGTAAGTTTGAGTTTGAATTTCCAAATTTTTTAAACCTGTTTCTTTCTTCTCTCGAATGTTGATAATCACTGGGTGTTGGGTTATTTGTTTATGCATAATGAGAATAGCTGCGATTTGTTTATATGGGATGATGAATATGGAGACTCACTAAAATGAAATGCTAATATTCAAGGGGTTTGTAAAATCTGTGACAAAACATAAAAGGAGTTACAAACAGTTTTGAAGAAATTATTGAAGGCAAAATTGAAGGTTGAAGTAGAGAGGAAGACTGTTGTTAAGCAGAAGATGGCACTTGTTTTTTCTTGGTTGCTTTTTGCATTTATGTACAAGTTGATGTAATTGTCAATTTCATGTAGGTTGAAGTTTATTTACTTTCATCTGTCAAACATTTGATGTACGAGTTTAGTTACAATTTGATGAATGAAATTGTTGATTTATGTTGTAACCAAAGTTGATGAAACATTTGATGACTGCTATTAAGCTAAAGATTATACATATTCATTAATTAGTGCACCAAAAGAGTGCAATTGTCATTACAAAATATTTCCCCAAAAGCTATATATTATCATTACAAAATAATGCACTAAAAGTGTGCAATTCAAAAGTGTGCAATTCAAAATAATGCACCAAAAGTGTGCAACAAAATAACAGCCAATAAATAACAAGTTACAGGTAATCACTAAAGATCATAAATAGACTTCTTCTTAGCCTTTTTAGCAACCTTCCTTGCACCTTGAGTTCCATAGCAATCCTCTTCTTCACTTAATGTGATAGGTTGATCCTCTGCACTTGGTCCAATGATTGGTTTTTTAAACCAGAAAAGTTTAACCCTCTCACTTTGCCTCTTTCTCTTTGGGATGAAATCTTGCTTGACCTTAGCTTTGCCCTTCTTGATCTTGTTTGGTACACTTTTGGCAGAGCTTGTTTTCATATTTTGACTGATGTCTGGTATACTTGAAAGCATCTCATTAGTGATGTCTCCAAATACATTAGTAGAATAGGCAGTCTGTGTTGCAGGATTTTCACTTGGGATAGCTTCAATTTGACTTGGGACATGTTCAATTTGACTTGGGACAGGTTTAGTTTGACTTGGCACAGGTTCAGTTTGACTTGGGACAGGTTCAGTTTGACTTGCACTAGTACAAAAATGTTAATTTACACCCGTTTTTTATTAAATTTACACCCATTATTTTTAATAAAAATCGGGTGTATATCCACAGGGTGAGAAATGTCTAACAAATTTACACCCGTTATTTTTAACAAAAATCGGGTGTAATTGGGCGTAATTACATTTTTAATTACACCCTGTTTTAATAAAAATCGGGTTTAATTGGGTGTGATTACGTTTTTAATTACACCCTGTTTTAATAAAAATCGGATGTAATTGGGCGTAATTACGTTTTTAATTACACCCTGTTTTAATAAAAATCGGGTGTAATTGGACATAATTACGTTTTTAATTACACCCTATTTTAGTAAAAATCGGGTGTAATTGGACATAATTACGTTTTAATTACACCCTATTTTAATAATAATTGGGCGTAATTACGTTTTAATTACACCCTATTTTAATTAAAATCGGGTGTAGATACGTTCTTAATTACACCCTATTTAATAAAAATCGGGTGTAAATACGCCATTTATGAATGAACAATTATATTATATTTAAATCTATTTACACCCTGTTTTATATACACCATTTAGTTATCTTTCATTTTCAGTCATAATATTGCAAATACTATAAAATCATACACATAAAAATTATATTTTAACTAAGTCAAAATATTTTTAATATTAACCAAAAAGTATACAAAATCATGTGCATTCATAATATTTCAAGTACTATAAAATCATACACATAAAAATTATATTTTAACTAAGTCAAAATATTTTTAATATTAACCAAAAAGTATACAAAATCATGTGCATTCATAATATTTCAAGTACTATAAAATCATACACATAAAAATTATATTTTAACCAAGCCATGCTTGACGGTTAGCTTCGGTGTTCTCTAGTCCAATTGAATCCAACCGCTTTCCACATGTAGCATTGGATTCATCCATGGCCAAAATACCACGCCCTGGAGAAGCAATTGCTTTCCACAATTCGATCCAGAGGAAGACCTTCTACATTCGTGTACACCGACTTCATCTTCTCAAGCAAAGTCTACAAAATTATTCATTATATAGCAATTCAGAGCCACACAACAAACCTCTAATTTCTTAAAAACTATGAGGTTAAAAAATGTTTTACCGTTTTGCCAGCCTTGTCAATCCCTAAAATGAGTACATGAAGCTCTAACTTGTTGAACATGTACTGCCAAAGTCCATAAAATAATGAAAAATAATTGTGAACACTTAAATATTGCAAAATATGCATGCACTAGTCTTTCCTCAATTATTGTATTTAGAAATTAAATCTTTTCAACCTGAAAAAAAGCAAAATTATAGAATTGCTAATTCAGGCACATACCTTTTTGTTACTTGCAGCATCTTCGGCGTGCTTCACCAATGCCATGCCTTCGGTGGTAACATTCTGAGAAGAGGGAAAAAAGTTAAAGATAATTATTAAAAATAAATAACACTGAATGTAAAGCTAACATTTCTCAAATTCTAATTACTAAGGTTTCCTAAATGTTAAATATATAAAAATAAATATCAAATCAGAAACATATAAATAAAACACATTATTTATATAGATATTGCAAGTACAAATGCTATTAACAGCTTGTCAAAAAATATTCTGATAACTATATAGCTTAATTAGATTTGAATGGTCAAAGATTATCCATTTCGCTGGAAAAAGCAACGCCATCTTCATATTTATCACGCGAAAACAGATATCATTTCATTATGCATAAAAACTTCAATTCAAGAAATGCTATGATCAAAGTATAGAATGTGAACGACACGACTGGCTTGACTCCTAATTAACCTTTTAATTTGGTTGAGTATAGAGGCTACTCATAAACTTAGACACAGTAGAGCCAAATTGATTTGCAATGTTTCCGATGCAACATAGTGCATCTACTAGATGATTGTAATCTGATTCAAATGTAAAATTGCCCAGAAGCATACTTCTTACCTAAAATATATCTCCCCATCTTCCATAATGTCTTTGCTGCCACCAATAATCTTTATGTCTTCATGATAGCTATCTTCCGTGCTTAAGAATTTATGCAATTATGAGCTTTTCAATGGATCTTGAATGCTTTAAAAGCTTACATTAGAAGTTGTGTCCCATGATTGATTTTATTACTCTTTTATACTAACAGAAACTTTTATTTTCTAGTACTTTACTCAGCTTGATTTTCATGCATATCCATTGACTATTGTGTGATAAAGTGCACTAGATGAATGTAATACAGGAATTGAAGCTGAGGAAGGCACTTAGTTAGCAGATAAGGATTAATCAAATTGACATTTGAAGATATCTAATTGCATGTGTCACAAAAAGAAAAAACTAAAGCAATGAACAATAATAAATAGTATTTTCAGAAAGGTATATAAGATAATAACTAAGAACATATATAAGATAATCGAATCTATGCATCACCCATATACAAGAATTTAGTGATCAATGATAATAACTAAGAACATATATAAGATAATCGAATCTTAAGAGAGAAATAAAATCGACTTACATGACTTGCAAGCATGTAGAGAAAAAGATTGTAAGCAGCTCCAGCCCATGCTGTCTCTGTCAATATTCCTGAAGTTCTAGTTACTTCTTTGAATAATGGCCAAATTGTTAGAAAGTATAAGATAAGTATTTTTAGTATCGTCTCCTCAGGGATTGATGCGATATTATCGCCGTTCTACAGCTTAGTGTATTTTGAGTTAAGGCTCTGGATGTTTTTAAATGAAAGATAAATAGCATTAAAAGAAATTAAAGACAATAAATTCGGGTTTAAAAACGATTTGGTAAAACTGTGTCAAGATTAGTGTTCATTAGTTTGCTTCATATGTACTCCAAAGATTATATATATGAACCTATTCATGATTAATACAATCACGTATCCTCTCGATACTGTTTATCTCTAAAGCAATATCGTGATTATTATCATATTCACCGTCAGATGATCTCTCATGCCGACAATCAACATGATAATCTTAAAAGCTTGATACTTGTGAATATCAACTCACAAATCTATCTCTAGAGTTTGTTTATTGATAGATGAATATCTTTTAGGTCTAGCTTTGAAACATATCTCTCAATAGTGATCCAAAACAACAAATGAAACATAAATAACAAGATATTCACCATGTATTAATCATTAACCAAGTTCATACATAATAGATCAAAGAAAGTACATATTTACAAACTAACTACCTCTAATCTTGACACAAGATGAAACTTAGCCCTCCATATCCATGGAAGCTTCAACAACAAGCAACAATACAAGACCTCCTAGCATAAAAATCCAAAGATGATGAAGAAATATGCTTGAGAAATCTTGAATATGGATGAGTTTTTCTTCTTTCTTCTCTTGCCCTAGAGTGTGTGTGTTGTTGGAATGAAAAAGTGACAAGATAAGATCACAAAAATATCTCCAAGTGCCTAAAAGTAGCCACTTGAAAAAGTACCGCCGCTTAGCGCCAAGGCGGCCGCTAAGCGGTTCTCAAAAAATATCTGGTTCCACGCTGGAGGCCGCTAAGCGGGATTAGGCCGCTTAGCGGAACTTGCTGAGCACAAAATCTTCCCTCGCCACTGGAAAGCGCGCTTAGTGGCCGCTAAGCGGCCCTTGCTGAACCAAAATTCTTCCTTTGGTCTCCAAACTTGCTCCAACATGTCTCAAAACCTCCATATACTTCCCAAAGTGCATAAAACCTACAAAAAGCAAAAGAAAAGCTTATAATTAAGAGATTTACTACCAAACTAAATGTTATTTATTTACACTATATCATACCAAAATTAAATGGAAAGAGTGTGAGAAAAGTTATCAAAATACCACAAAAGTTATCAACAAATATTCACATTTTGGATTCTAACAACTCTCCCCAACTTTGACCTTTGTTTGTCCTCAAACAAGAACAACTCAACAAGCACAAAAATAATATTTACAAAGTTAGCAACATAAAGAGAATGGTTCAAACTTGACTTACTTGCATGCTCCATAACCATCCCTTGCTTGTACAAGATCAAAACATGAATATGAGCTAGGTTCTAAATACAAACACTTCATCACACTTGCATTATTCAAAATGATGTTCAAACTTGAATCACCTATAATCAACTTCAAAAATGAAGGACAAAGTGCTATAATCATGCTAGCACAAAGGACTTATCACTCTCCCTAACAATTGTGCATATTCAAGACAATTCATACATTCATCTAACTAAGTACCCAAAATGATAGAAGCAAAGATCACGAGGGCTTTTTCGGTTGTAACTTGGCTTGGTTCCAAACAAGTGACATTTCTACAAGGCCAATGAATCAAAAAGGGACAATTGCATGAAGAGCATTTATTCAATCACACTATTTACACAAACTTTCTTATTTCTCCCTTTTGACTTAACAACACTACAATGCATTCTTTCTTTTGTCTTTTGATTTTTCATCTCATTGAACTTTTTCTTTTCTTTTTCATATTATTCTTTTTCTTTTTGAATGCATTGTTCTATTATACCACCATTTCCTTTCTTTCTTTTCTCAAGTAAACTCCTCTCTCCCCAACTTTGAACAATTCAACAATTCCACATAATCATGCTCTTCATTTAAGGTTTAAATGTAATTGGGTTAAGTGTCTACCAAAGAAAATATTTTCCAAGTGAGTCAAAAGTTTTCTCTATTTGCTTTTCTTCAACAAACTCAATAAGGAAGTACTTACTAGCTTGTCGGTTCTCATTCAACTCACTTGGCAAAATCAAAATTTACGGCACAAAATTGGTTTCAATTGATCACACTCTCACATGTGGCCTTTTGGAAGGTGGTTTTTCTCGTATTACACAAAAAAAAATTGCCTCGATCACTTCTAAGTTCTAACACTTTAAACAAAGCAGATTAAGCATGAATCGTCCCAGTTAACATCAATTGCTAGCACACACAAAAGTCTATAGTACACAATGGAAAGTCCTCTCACTTATGTAGTTATGTCCTAACTAGATTCAAATATGAACAAAATCTTTCACATGCAAAGTGATGACAAGTTTTTGTATAAAGCACCTAAATCATATTCACACTAATATCTACAAAGCAAGAAAATCGTTACCTTAGCATGCACCACATCAAGAGCATTATCATCACCATCAAACTTTGATGTTACCACTCTTTGATAAGACTTTGCTTGCTTGAGTTTTTTTCTATTCATCACAAGGACAAACAACAAAAATTTTCTTATAATTACTAATATTATGTTCAAACACAATTACTACTATTATATTATTAGTACTATTATTATATTTACTATAACTATATTATATAACTACACAAACTTAACACTATAGTAAAAACACAAAATATAACACACACCTAATATAATATAATATATTAGAGACAAATTGCCAATGGCAAATGCCTCAAAGATGTCTTAGTAGCATCATTTGCTACTTCATTACAACAAAACAAAACACATCCCTAAGGATGGTAACAAAATAATCCATCAACTAACTATTCAACAGAAAATTAAAGTACTAGTAAACAAACACAATAAACATAACAACATCACCAAATGATATGCATCATCACTCATCACCATTGTCCTCTTCTTCATGATTTCCTTCTTCACCCTCTTCTTCATTTTCTCCTCCCCCATTCCTAAAAAATGGCCTATCCTCCGGATAGTTACAAATGGCCTCATACTGCTCATTTGTAGTAAAAGATGTTACACTGGAAGGATCGCTCATCTTCAAGTACAAGCGGTGCAAGGAGTCGTGAATGGTAGCCTCCGACCTGCGCAAAGCATCCATATAATCCCAACTATACCTGCAAGCCATTTGCTGATTATACCTTGCTTGGCCGGCAGGAGGAGCTACAGCCTCAGGTTGTGGTTGACGACCCCTTGCCCGTGGAGAACAAAACCGAGCAACATAACTGTCATCCACCTTGCTAGTGATAGTCATGTGAACCTCATCTGGGATCTCCACTCTAGCTCTCCTGCACAATCCCATAATCAAAGCAGGATAAGGAAGTTGACCCGCAAGTCGACTCCCTAAAGAGTGCCCACTAGAAGCCACCTCTCGCATCTCATCAGAAATGAGCTGAGCAATGTCAATCTCTACACCTGTCATCATAGCAAATAATAAACAGGAGTTAGCTAAAGTAAGATCACTGTTGTGGCTCTTCGGCTTCAAGTTGTTCAGAAGCAGGGTGAGGTAGAGCTGAGCCATCTGATTCATATTCCCTCGATCCATCTTCACTGGTATGCCAGATGGGTTAAGAGAAAAACCACGACTCTCAAAAGAAAGAGTCTCTGCTACTTCATCCATGTTCCACTGCCTTGCTCTATGTATCCTTGCATATTCACACCCATTTTCAGGAAGGGCTAAAGGATCACCAAGATAAGAGCTAATGGCAGCCCGGTTGAATGAAATCACTCTCCCCCTAACAACGGTTTTTCTCACATACTTCGTATCTTCTGTTGGCATCGCATTAGCATAAAATTCCCTTACAATATCCACATTGATACGAGTACTTGGCTGCAAAAGAACATCCCACCTACGATGGTGCATGTTTTCCATAAATTGCCTGTACTCCCCATTGGGCTTAAGGTCAAATATTTTCTCAGTTAAAATTTTTCTGCCACACAGCCGTCCAAACCACTCTTGGTGTTCAGCACTCAAAAATCTTGCACTGTCGAATTGAGGTGCTTCAGGAACGGGAGCTTGTCCAGAACTAGAGCCTGGAAACCGTCCTCTTTTGCTTCGGTTTTGTCGAGAAGCCATCTGCAAATTACAACAAAAAGCACACCACACTGTTAAACACATAATATTGCAGTTAAACATAGCTAACTAGTGGTGCTGGACCCGACTTTGAATGCTTAAACAAAACTGAACCAGGAAAAGAATTATTTTTCTGTCATCAGCATCCGCCGCTTAGCGGGGTCACGGCCGCTTAGCGGCCCTGCGATTTCTCAGAAAAAATTCTGCAGAAATGCAGTCTGCTAAAGCATGCTTCTCCTACAATTTCTTCACTTCTTCTACATCAACAATGGCAACCAGTGATGAATGCACTATTACCTCTACTCCTAATCACAAAACTAACCTAATTTACACAAACTAGGGTGCTTAACACACATTTTTCAGAAATTCATTCACAAGAACAACAATCTAATTACAATCTAAACCTAAAATCTACAAACATAAACAATTCTAAACATCACCTACTACTACTATCAATTTACACAAACTATTTCAAAGAAAAGAACAACATTTACCTTGCACAACCAAATGAACAAAGAGAATTGAGGTAGATGAGATGAACACAAGAAATTCCTTCAAACAATGAATGCAAAGGTTGAAAGGGGAAAGGAGGGAACTTGGAGACTTGAAAGTTTTGGAAGAAATGAGGTGGCTAGGGTTTCTGGCCGCTCAGCCCCTCATAACTTGCTTCCCCATTGAACTGGGCCGGGTCAGACCCTTTGGCCCACATTTTTTTTTCTGCATTTTTGTGTGGCCGCTTAGCGGCGTGATGGCCGCTTAGCGGTATCAGTAAAATGCTGTTTTTCAGCAGCAAACACAGCAGTCCCCCAAGCCCCGATTTTTCCCGACTTTCCTAACAGTCATAACACACACAAAACAAGAAATACTTACAATGTTGGGGTGCCTCCCAACTAGCGCTTTGTTTAACGTCGGTTAGCTCGACGGTCCGAGGCGGCTTTACGGATCAAAAATCGGAACAGCTTCCGAACTTCGATCGACTTCACCACCAAGATACGGCTTGAGTCTTTGACCATTCACAGTCCAACTTTCATTTGTCGTCGGATTTTCAAGCACAACCGCTCCATAGTCTTTTACTTCTTTGATTCGGAACGGACCCGACCACTTCGACTTTAATTTACCCGGAAACAACTTCAATCTTGAATTAAACAGTAGAACCATTTGACCTTCTTTGAAATCCTTCTCCACAATCTTTTTATCATGATATCCTTTCACTTTCTCCTTGTAAATTTTGTTGGATTCATAGGCTTGTAATCGCAATTCTTCCATCTCAAGCAATTGCAATTTTCTCATTTCACCACTTGCCTTAGAATCAAAGTTAAGCAACTTCAAGGCCCAAAATGCCTTATGCTCCAATTCTACGGGTAGATGACAACTTTTCCCGTAAACCATTTGAAACGGAGTAAAACCAATCGGTGCCTTGTATGCCGTACGGTAAGCCCATAAAGCATCATCCAACTTCTGTGACCAATCCTTTCTTGACGACGAAACTGTTTTTTCCAAGATTCTTTTGATTTCTCGGTTGGAAACTTCGGCTTGACCATTAGCTTGTGGATGATAGGCCGTGGTTACTTTGTGCTTCACACCATATTGTTGTAAGACTTTTTCTAGTTGTGTGTTGCAAAAATGTGAGCCACCATCACTAATGAGAATCCTTGGTGTTCCAAACCTTGTGAAAATGTTTTTCTTCAAGAACTTGATTACGGTCTTTCCATCCGCCTTCGGACATGCTATTGCTTCCACCCATTTTGAGACATAATCAACCGCAACCAAAATATACTCACAACCAAAAGATGAAGGAAATGGTCCTACAAAGTCTATTCCCCAACAATCAAACACTTCCACTTCTAACATATTTGTCAATGGCATTTCATTCCTTTTACTCACTCCACCACTTCTTTGACAATTGTCACAACTTTGTGCATGCAAGTAAGCATCTTTGAATAACGTCGGCCAATAGAACCCGGATTGAAGAACTTTTGCCGCCGTTCTTTGCCCACCATAATGCCCACCATAAGGTGAATTATGACAATGCCACAAGATTCTCATTGCTTCCTCTCTTGTCACACATCTTCTTAGCACACCATCCACACCAATTTTGAACAAGTATGGATCATCCCACACATAGAATTTGGCATCATGGAGAAACTTCTTTGTTGCACTTTTACTCCAATCTTCCGGCATCCAACCCGATGCCTTATGATTAGCCATGTCAGCAAACCACGGCCTTTCTTCCACCATGAACAACTTTTCATCCGGGAATGATTCCAAAACCTCTTCTTCTTTGTTTGTTACCTCTTCATTCACCAACCTTGATAAATGATCCGCCACCAAGTTTTCTGCTCCTTTCTTGTCTCTAATCTCTAAGTGGAATTCTTGTAGCAACAATATCCACCTAATGAGCCTTTGCTTTGAGTCCGGCTTGGTAAGCAAATACTTTATCGCTGCATGGTCAGTGTAAACAACAACTTTCGAACCAATTAGATAAGACCTAAATTTTTCTAATGCATATACAATAGCTAGTAGTTCTTTTTCCGTTGTTGCATAATTAATTTGTGCTTCATTAAGAACCTTACTAGCATAATGTATAGCATGAAAAATTTTTCCTTTTCTTTGACCCAACACCGCTCCTACCGCATAATCACTAGCATCACACATTAGTTCAAAATCAAGTTTCCAATCGGGTGCTATGATTATGGGAGCGGTGGTCAATCTTTGTTTCAATTCATTAAAAGCCAAAAGGCATGCATTATCAAAAACAAAAGACTTATCTTTGTTGAGCAAGTTGCTCAAAGGCTTTGCAATCTTTGAGAAGTCTTTGATGAATCTCCTATAGAATCCCGCATGGCCTAAGAAGCTTCGAATTCCTTTGACATTTGTTGGCGGTGGTAACTTCTCAATAACCTCCACTTTTGCTCGATCGACTTCAATTCCTTTGGAAGAAACTTTGTGACCAAGAACTATGCCTTCGGTAACCATGAAATTGCATTTTTCCCAATTGAGGACCAAGTTGGTTTCAACACATCTTTTCAACACGGCATCCAAATTCTTCAAGCAAAGATCAAATGAAGCTCCAAAAACGGAGAAGTCATCCATGAAAACTTCCATTGTCTTTTCTATGAAGTCCGAGAAGATAGCTTGCATACATCTTTGGAAAGTGGCCGGTGCATTACACAATCCAAACGGCATTCGTCTATAAGCAAAAATTCCAAAGGGACAAGTGAACGCCGTTTTCTCTTGATCTTCCGGATTGACCGAAATTTGGTTGTACCCGGAATAGCCATCCAAAAAACAATAGAACTCTTGACCCGATAACCTTTCCAACATTTGGTCCATAAAAGGTAAAGGGAAGTGATCTTTCCTAGTAGCTTGGTTAAGCTTTCGGTAATCAATACACATCCTCCAACCCGTCACGGTCCTTGTCGGAATCAACTCATTCTTTTCATTTGTGATCACGGTCATTCCTCCTTTCTTTGGTACCACTTGGACTGGACTCACCCATGCACTATCGGAAATAGGATAAATCATTCCGGCTTCCAATAGTTTCACCACTTCTTTTCTTACAACTTCTTTCATTGTAGGATTCAACCGACGTTGAGGTTGAGCTACCGGTTTAAAATCCTCCTCCATCATAATTTTATGCATACAATAGGCCGGACTAATTCCTTTTAAATCGGAAAGAACCCATCCTATTGCCTCCTTATTAGCTTTCAACACATGAATTAATTTCTCTTCCTCTTTTTTAGACAATGAACTACTAATTATCACCGGCTTCTTACCACCTTCTTCAAGAAAAACATATTTCAAATGGGGCGGTAACATTTTCAATTCTAATTTGGTTTCTTCCACCTTTGGCTCATCTTTCAACTCCTCCATCTTTGCTTCAAAAGGACTTATCTCTTCAAAAACATCAAGATCTCGCAAACACTCTTCAATCTCTTTTTCTTCTTCTTCATTGAGAACATCAAGAGCTTTGGTTAATGTTTTCTCAAGAGGATTGAACACATGAGCTCTACTTTCAACTTGCATGATAACTTCCTCCATAGCATCAATTCTAAAACAATCACTTGTATCATTTGGATGTTTCATTGCTTCCGAAAGATCAAAACACACTTCCTCATCTTGGAACCTCAATTTCATCAAACCATCATCAATGTCTATCATCATCCTTGCCGTCTTCATAAAAGGTCTTCCTAGAATCAACGGGGTATCAACATCCTCCTCCATATCAATGACAACAAAATCAACCGGAAAGAAGAACTTGTCAACTTTCACAAGTAAATCTTCCGCTATCCCAAAAGGCATAGTTGTAGACTTATCGGCTAATTGAAGTGTCATTCTTGTATTTTTCATATCCACAATGCCTAACCTCTTGACCATGGATAAAGGAATCAAATTGATACTTGAACCCGTGTCAACCAAACCTCTTCCAATATGAATGTCACCAATAGTAACCGGCAAAGTAACTCTTCCTGGATCTCTTTCCTTCCTTGGTAAAGTACTTTGAATGATGGCACTACATTTAGCATCTAGGACAACCGTTTCGGGCTCAGTGTAACTTCTTTTCTTCGTGAGGATGTCCTTCATAAACTTGGCATATTTTGGCATTTGCTCTAAAGCTTCACCAAAAGGAATATTAATTTGCAATTGCCTAAATATGTCAAGAAAACGAGCATATTGCTTCTCATTATCTTTCTTCGAAGGCGCACGAGGGTAAGGTAGATTACGAACGGGGGGACTCATAACTTTCTTCTTTCCTTCTTTAATCTTTCTCTTTTTCTCTCTATTTTTTTCTTCTTCTTCCTCACTTTTTTCTTCACTCTCATTTTCAACTAGGACTCCCTCATTTTTCTTTGGTTCTACTTCACCTTCCACCTCTTTCTCTTTTTCTATCCTAACTTCCTCCTCCTCAACCTCCTTCTCCACTTCACTTTCAAGCACCCTCCCACTCCTAGTTACAACCGCTTTGCAATGCTCCTTAGGATTGGTTTGAGTGTTTGCCGTGAATGATGGTCCGGTTTGCTTCTCGGCTAATTGTTTTGCAAGTTGGCCGACTTGAGTCTCTAAATTCTTTATTGCCGCTTCATTACTCTTTTGATTCGCCATTGATGCTTGCATGAATTGATTTAGAGTCTCCTCCAACTTTGAAGGCTTGTCTTGAGAAGGTGGTTGTTGTTGATAAGGACTTTGTCTTTGTTGATAATTATCTTGTCTCCACCCTTGGCCATATTGCGGTGCATTAGGCCTTTGTTGGTATCCACCTTGGTTTTGGTAAGGAGCTTGTCTTTGTTGATAGCCTCCTTGATTTTGATTCGCCATGTAATTCACTTCATTCACCGGTGGACAATATCCGGTAGGGTGGTCTCCACTACAAAGCTCACACGAAGCAACTTGTTTGTTCTTGTTAGGATCATTTAATTCCTTGAGTTGTTGAGGTAACCTTGCCATTTGTTTTGTAAGCTCCTCCACTTGTTGAGAAAGAAGCTTATTCTGAGCAAGAATAGCATCATTGGTTCCTAATTCAATAAGTCCCGGTTTCTTTTGAACAACTCCTCGGTTATGTTGCACCTGATGATCATTCCTGGCCATTTTCTCAATTATCTCTATTGCCTCCTCCGCGGTCTTAGCCATTAAGGAACCTCCAGCTGTAGCATCTAAAAGAAGCTTCGGTTGAGGTTGTAAGCCATTACGAAAAATGTGAATCTGGGTGAGTTCATCAAAGCCATGACTCGGACATTTTCTCAACATTGACTTATACCTTTCCCATGCTTCATTAAGAGTTTCATTCACACCTTGAGAGAACACAGAAATTGCTGTTTTTGCTTCAAGCAACCTTGACTGAGGAAAGAACCTATCAAGAAACTTTTCTTCTAACTCATTCCAATTTGTCATGATTTGAGTAGGTTGATCGAGGTACCAATCCTTTGCTTTACCAATCAATGAGTGAGGAAATAGTCTTTTAAACACTTGCTCTTCCTCTCTTTCAGGTGCTCCGACTGCTCCGGCAATTTCATAGAACTTTGTCAAGTGTGTATATGGGTCCTCATGATCAAGCCCTGCAAAGGGACTAGCATAGAGTAGTTGAAGAATGCCAGTCTTCATTTCAGAATTTCTTGCATTGTTGTCATTTCTTGCAAACTGGGCTGCTCTTCTTGGACTGTTAGCACATGGTGCTCTAGGAGGTGGTGGTGGTGGTGGGTCCTGGTCTCCATTCCCTGCCATCTCTTCTTCTATAACTTGTGGTGTTGAAGAAGTAGTTGCTTCTTGGGCTAATCTTCGTTCTTTGGCTAGTTTCCTTCTTCTTCTGGTTTTACTGTTCAATCTCCTTGCAGTTCTTTCAATTTCTGGATCAAAAAGAAGCTGATCTGCTGGGACACTCCCACGCATAAACCAGAGCTGAAACACTAACCAAAAAGTGAGCAAAGACTAGGTAATAATAATAATATTTATACTCAAAACACACAAAAACTATTGCTATGCTTATAATATCTTAACGCCAATCCCCGGCAACGGCGCCATTTTGTTAGAAAGTATAAGATAAGTATTTTTAGTATCGTCTCCTCAGGGATTGATGCGATATTATCGCCGTTCTACAGCTTAGTGTATTTTGAGTTAAGACTCTGGATGTTTTTAGTATCATGAAAGATAAATAGCATTAAAAGAAATTAAAGACAATAAATTCGGGTTTAAAAACGATTTGGTAAAACTGTGTCAAGATTAGTGTTCATTAGTTTGCTTCATATGTACTCCAAAGATTATATATATGAACCTATTCATGATTAATACAATCACGTATCCTCTCGATACTGTTTATCTCTAAAGCAATATCGTGATTATTATCATATTCACCGTCAGATGATCTCTCATGCCGACAATCAACATGATAATCTTAAAAGCTTGATACTTGTGAATATCAACTCACAAATCTATCTCTAGAGTTTGTTTATTGATAGATGAATATCTTTTAGGTCTAGCTTTGAAACATATCTCTCAATAGTGATCCAAAACAACAAATGAAACATAAATAACAAGATATTCACCATGTATTAATCATTAACCAAGTTCATACATAATAGATCAAAGAAAGTACATATTTACAAACTAACTACCTCTAATCTTGACACAAGATGAAACTTAGCCCTCCATATCCATGGAAGCTTCAACAACAAGCAACAATACAAGACCTCCTAGCATAAAAATCCAAAGATGATGAAGAAATATGCTTGAGAAATCTTGAATATGGATGAGTTTTTCTTCTTTCTTCTCTTGCCCTAGAGTGTGTGTGTTGTTGGAATGAAAAAGTGACAAGATAAGATCACAAAAATATCTCCAAGTGCCTAAAAGTAGCCACTTGAAAAAGTACCGCCGCTTAGCGCCAAGGCGGCCGCTAAGCGGTTCTCAAAAAATATCTGGTTCCACGCTGGAGGCCGCTAAGCGGGATTAGGCCGCTTAGCGGAACTTGCTGAGCACAAAATCTTCCCTCGCCACTGGAAAGCGCGCTTAGTGGCCGCTAAGCGGCCCTTGCTGAACCAAAATTCTTCCTTTGGTCTCCAAACTTGCTCCAACATGTCTCAAAACCTCCATATACTTCCCAAAGTGCATAAAACCTACAAAAAGCAAAAGAAAAGCTTATAATTAAGAGATTTACTACCAAACTAAATGTTATTTATTTACACTATATCATACCAAAATTAAATGGAAAGAGTGTGAGAAAAGTTATCAAAATACCACAAAAGTTATCAACAAATATTCACATTTTGGATTCTAACACAAATCCGTAGTAGTCGCGGCACATACTGGATTAATACTGCATACTTTAACAAATCCTTTGCTACAAATGGAGCTGAATTTTTCATGTGTGGAAATATAGCCAAACAAATAATCTGAAATGCAAAAACAATAGCAAAATTATCTCTTTCGCATCGGAAAAAATTATATATACTCGATAAAGAATGAAGCTCAAATGAAAGATACCTGTGGAAGTGGAATAATTGATAGAATGTCAATGATGAAATGAGAACTCAAGTATCGTTTCATTATGGCGACAGGATCGTCAACGAGTTCGCCTCTTCCGAAAACAAGAGAAAAAGGTGCAATGAATCCGGTTCTAAACTGAAAGATGATGCGAAGAATGTAGAAAAGATCGAAGAACGTGCGGGAAACACTGGCAGTAGTCTGCAACGCTTCATCCAAATCAACACATTTGTTTTTATCGACAATCACCGGAATGTAAAAGAAAAGAGGGTCTACAGAGATGGCCATTACACATGTGATTACGAAGATTTTGTTCCATTTCTGAAGCATAGGCCCTTGTGGATCGAGAATTTTGCTCTTAGAAGAAACTGATTTCTTTGTTTGTCCTTCACTTACAGGGTGAACTACCGAAGAACTTCTTCCGAATATACAAAAAATGCAGCTTGTGAGAGATTGTTGAATCAGAGAGTGGAGATAAAGGTGAAGTCTAAGAAAATCAATGACAACCAGGCATAAGCTGAAGATGATGATTTTGAGTATGATGGAACTGAATTGACACCGGAACAGCAAGAGGCTTTAACCGAGATTAGGAGGAAGAAAAGCTTGTTGAGCTTTCTTCTTGTGAAATGTGTCCCGAAAGAATATAACCATTGTAATGCCATAGAAATTTGGTTGACAATATCAATTAGCATCTTACTTATACTTCCTTTATTAAAAGACACTACAGAATCTAAAAGTTCGTCGTCATGTTCCATTTTTTCTGGCTGGCTATACGAGAAACTCACAGAATCAGGGTGAAAACTGAAAACCACGTCCTGGATTTCAATCAAAGATCAGAAAGAGAATAAATAAATTGAAATTTTGTGAATCGTTTTTAAAATGAATGCAGTTTATCAAGTTAAAATTTACCTGAGCTTTCGTCGAGACTACTAGAAGAAAATGAAGCTTCTAAAACAGATCCGGGACTGAGATGATTATCATTGCAAGAGGCTCCTAACAATCTTTCTTGTTTGGTTTCACACACTGATAAGAAAAGAAACCAAAGATAACATCAGGTAGTATAAATAATAATAGGACTCTCCTATACATTTGAAGTGCTTAAAATAAAATCACTTAATTACTTATAATTATCTCACTTTTTCCAAGCTGCACAAATCCATTTAATAGAATAGATTCAATGTACTATCATAGAGTTACAGGATAAAATTCCTCTTCTTGTACATTGTACTACATTCAGAATTTACTATCTTGATGTACATAATCTGTCCCATATCAGGAAAAATAAATAACTGAGTCATTAAATAAATTAATTCAATCACTAACAGCAGAGGCTACCGAGCTTATCATGTATTACTATATCATGTATCATGTATCAAAAGAAAAGAAAATAACAAGAGCAGAAGCTACCAAGCTTAGATATTAATCAATATTCCCAAAACTATCAATTGGTAGCAATCACTATCGGCAAATATACAGGTTTGTTTTATTGATTAAAAGAGGAGAAAATAACTAGAGCAAAAGCTCCCAAGCTGCCAAGCATGAATGATCAATGATCTCTAGCCCCGAAAGAAACTATTTGCTTACTAGTTTTCCTATATAACAAGCATATCTTATTTCTCAATTACTATCCTTATCTCACGTTCATTTACCATCCAAGGTTCAATTAGGATTCATGAAAGAGCAATACAAGCTTTTTGTTAAAGGCAGGCAATACAAGCATATATTGGCACAAAAAAAGTACCATTAGCAGTAAGCCAAGATAAAGAAGGAAAAATTAACTTCCTTCTTCATATGAGCATCAATGCTAAGTGATGAACTTTGAGAATAATAAAGAGCAAATGCATACCGTTGAAAGATGTGAATGGCTATAGCTGCTACTTAACAAAGCAGTAAACTATACTTTGGTGATCTATAAAACAGATCTGTCTTATTATGGACAAGAAATTGAATATGATACATACCATGTGTGACAAGAAGCAAGTTTTCAGTGAGATGTTTATCAGCAAGATCTTTAACTATTTGCTCATATCTAGCCTTCGTGCTTGCAATCGGCTCCTCATATTTAGGCAACTATAGTGAAAAATTCCTCAAACCAAAAAGTAACTATCATAAATATAATTTGTCAACTGCCAAAAACATTTTTCCACTCAAAATAAACAAGAATCCATTATAGTTTATACCTCTTTATAGATCCTTTCTACATTTTTATCGACTGTCCCTGCCGGAAGCATGGCCTCACGCTCTGCAATGTTAAAACCCCAGTTTCCATCTTTAGGAGCCACGTCAAGCCTAATCGCCCTATATCCCGGCATTTCAAACTGATTTACATAAACCGAAATCAGCCCTGCATCAAACATACTTCATAATTCCGATTAATTTTCGCGTACATATATCACTCAGCACAATTACTAACACAACTTAGTTTTACTAACCACTAACATAATTAACTCAATTCAGAAAAAGAATATTTAACAGCTTTTTTTCTAACTTCTAACATTAGATTCTTCCTCAAGTCAGCCAAACATTCTAGTACAAATTGTGCTCTCAATGCTGCACAAGGTCACATTCATATAAATCAATGCTATATTAGTGCTGGTGTTTGTGTGATTGCTTCACTGAAGAAAATACATAAAAGAATGTGAATGTGAATGTGATGAAGAATGGATATACCTCCGGGTTTTTGAAATTCGAAATGGTAAGTGGTGGCAAAGAGTTAAGGATCGATACAATAAACAAGCAAGATAGTTTGAGAAGAAAGCCAAGCTTTGTAGAGAGCTTCATTATCCAAAACTCTGAGATTGTTTCTAAACCAGACAATTGCTGTCCCTTTACCACTCCCCTTGGTGCTATTGGAACTGTATCTTTGAAATGTTAGGTTCGCGATACGTTCCATTTCATTGGAGCCTTGCTGTGGTACGTGCTGCATTAAGGAAGAAGATGCTGCTGAGGTGGTGGTGGTGGTGGTGCTTGAGTTCATGGTGATAGTTGAGAAGTGATATCGTGTTGTTGGATTTGAGACTAGGTTGTTAATCTCAGATAGCGGTGCGTAGCGCCGGACCTCCCAAATGCTATAGCGGCATAGCGGATAGCGGGATGACCGCTATTGTGAGCTTTTAAAAATCAAGCTAAATATTTAATATGAAAACATAAATACTAAAATAGGTTCCAACAACATACATAAATAATAAAAATAGGTTCCAACAACATTCATAATGACTTGAAAACAAAAGTTGCAACATACATAAACCAAAAGTTGCAACATACATAAACTAAACATAATGACTCAAATTAGGAATGTACTCAAAATGTCTAAATCAAATTCTAAATGTAAACAAAATGACTAAATCACATCCGCCTCATCTTCACTTCTAAGTTCCACCACATTAATATCATCTTGCTCATCACTTGATTCAATTTCAAACACTTCTTCTTCTACCTCCAACTCCTCATCTCCATTAGATACTAATGTAGCAAGTCTATGCCTAGTAACTCTTGTTGGTTCATGCCTAGATACTAATGTAGCAAGTTTATGCCTAGATACTAATGGAACGTTGAAACTAGGGCTGAATGGAACGGCTGCTGGCTGCTGTTTTTCAGTGAAGAAAGAGAATATTTATGACCTAGTGCTCACTTTTAGCTTTTATAGTAGTTAAATAAAAGGGAAAAATACAAATTTGCCCTTAAAAAAATTCAAACTTACAGTTCTTGACCGTATCTTCACAATAGCGGTCTGAATAGCGCTACAGAACCGCTATTGCGCCGCTATTCCACCGCTACGGCACATGAAATCGCGGCCGCTATTTCCGCTATTTCAGATAGCGGTAAACAGCCCAATAGCGTCGCGGCGAGGGCCTCAACCGCTACGCTATACCGCTATAGCGCCGCTATAGCGCGCTATTGACAACCTAGATTTGAGAGAAGTGAGGATAGAGTGGATTGGGATGAAATGAATTTGGTGGTTGTTGGGGAAAGAAATGGAAGTGTTGTGAAGAGGGAAATGTCCATGTGCGAGGGAAGGAGGTTGATTGGGTTTTTGCAGAGAAAGGTTGAGGAAGAAAGACACTCCTCTTCCATTGTTTGGCTGCAAAATAGCAAACCATATACCATAAGACCTGCTTCTGAAAATGAGTAATATACATTCTGTTTGTCTAATACCCCTTAACATAATAACAATAAACTAAAAGACTATAGAAGCAAAAACAGCATGACGCCTTTACAAACCCATCATTCGACAAAATCAAAACGCCGTGACAATCATGTGGCAACAAGATCATGTTACCGGAAACAATAAATGTAATACTTACTCTTTCACGATCCAGAAGATACGCAGGAACAGCTCCATCCTGGACATTATCACCAGCCTTACGCCTAGTTGTTGATTCCTCGTGCATGGCCAAACTGCTCACATACAAGATTGAAATCAATCTCTCTTACATTTCACCAACAAAACCATATCAATGAAAACCTAGTGCACTAATTATTATCTAACTTCGACAATGTGACCAACACAATGAACATAACAACAATGAAACTCACGTCCTCTTCATCTGTGCTTTTTGCGCATAATTTTTCTTGGCAATCATCTTACCCTTAATACCCAAACTATGTTGCATTCAAATTAAACAAAAACACAATTAGATTTATGCAACATACAGTTACAAATGCATAACTTGTTTGAATAAAAGTAATTTGAATTAAACCTTCTGGGCCTTTTCAGAGTGCTTGTGAGCTTGACGAGCCTTTGACTTGCACTGTCTCACATCGTGATCGAAACGGAGGCCATAATCTCCTTTGTTCCAAACCCTAATTCTTAAGCTACAAATGTCGTTCAAAGTATAAAAGCCTAAGTATTCCTTACCAGTGTCTTCGTTGTCGTCACTGCGATAGTTTCCTCTCAGCTTCGTTGTCGTAACTATTTCGGTGAAATGAGAGTGAGCGAGTGAGCGAAGAAGAGAGCTTCGTTTTCAGGGAGAGAATGGTGTCGTCACAGCAAGTTGAAGGGTATCGTTCGACACAGTGTGGTTTAGAGAAAGGATTTCGTGAAGTCCAAAATCAAACTTTGTAGAAACCCGAAATCAACCTCTTTTTCCAATCAAATTTCGCTGAAACCCAAAATCACCATTGCCATTGCGTTGAAAATGAGTTTCGTGAAATAAGTTTTCTGAAAGAGTCGAAATTCTTATCAAAACGTTGAAATAAGTTCTGCCATTACTATTCAATAGAAAAGTATTTTATTATATTAATAAATTTAGAATATTATGTTTAAATGTTTAAAGTATAATGTTTCATTTAACAGAGAGTTTTAGTATAATGTTTAAAGTATTTTTATTCACCTAATAAATTTAGATTTATTAATATTTATTCATTAATTTATTAATAATGTTTAAATTATTTATTAATATGTCACATGGATTATATATTTTGAGTTATTAATTTATTAATAATGTTTAAATTATTTATTAATATGTCACATGGATTATATATTTTGAGTTATAAAATTAAACAAATTTTTTTGTTCATATAAAATTTACACCCGTTTTTTGTTTAAAGGGAGTAATTGAACTTTAATTATAATAATATTTTTAATTTAAACCCGTTTTTAGAAAATAGGGTGTATATTGTCACCTGATAATATTTATAATGATATGTTATTTACAAAACTGCCACTGTATTTCTGATTTACACCCGTTTTTAGTATATTGGGTGTAAATTTTAAAATTATATTAATCTTTTTGTACTAGTGTTGGGACATCAACACTTGCACCTGTTTCAGCTTCGTTTACACCAGTTTCAGCTTCAGTTTGACTTGGGACATCAACACTTGCACTTGTTTTAGTTGAACTTACACCAGACTTAACCTTCTTATACTACATGCAATGAAAACACTAAGCATTTGAAACAATTTAAACTCACCAGAAATATAATAATCACCAGACATCATTTACATTACCTTTCTCTTCAAACCATTAGGATGTTGTTTCTTGCTCTTGCAAGATTTCACATTGTGTCCAACCTTATCACATTTAGTGCATCTATAAGATACACCAGACGATCTTCTTCTAGCCCCTTCCTCAGCTCCCTAGGTCTGCCTGGACCTTTCTTGTAGTTTGGGGGTAAAAGATCCCCAGTATCAACCTTAAGGCCACATTTCCTGTCCATTAATAGGGCTCACAGCAAACCCATAACATTGAGCATATTTATCCCTAGAGTAGCATTCATCTACAAACAATTCTAGATTCTGTTGTCTAAAGCTTAGTGCTGCAACAGCATGCCTACAAGGTATGCATACTAACTCCCAGAAGTTACAAGTACAAGACTTTCTAGATATATCTACAATAAAATGTTGTTTGTTATAGGAGTGTGTGACTTGAAATTTTTCTTCCATAGCCCACGTAGGTAACCAATGCCCACTCATAGCCACTTCAGTATCCAATCTTTTCCTAGGTATTGACATTATATTGTGTGGCCATTTTTCAAGTTTCATTGGGACAGTGAGTTTGAATAAGATGGATACCTGACCAAATTTCCACTGTGAGTGCCAACATTATTGGGAACAGTGAGTTTGAATAAACCCTGTTGGAGAAGAAGATTGTATCGGAGAGCCCGTAGTGTTGGGGAGCCAAGTCTCTGCTGGGAAGAGGATATTTGAAGATAACTCCTCGAGGATTACCTAGGAGAGATATTTTGTGAAAACTACTCTGTGGGGAAGATTCCCTGAGATTTCAATTTTTCATTGCCCCATGTCGGCAAGTACTTGTTGGAAAACACTTTTTAACCATATGTGGTCCCTTGCCTATGGGAGTCTATTTATCCCTAGAGTCGGTAACTTGGTATACTTGATTCTTGAGACTACTGGAATTAGAACTTCGAAGGAGATACTGATCCTGCTGCTAGTAGCTAAATAGCTTTTGCTGAGATTTGTGACTAATGCAACATGCCTCAAGTGATAGGCTTGCTTCTCTGACTGTTTAGTGCCTTTGAGAGATTCTCTGAACCTTGACTTGATTTCCCCAGATGAATTGGACAATAGCATGTTATGTCCCTTGTATACATTAGCCTTTAGCCAACTGAGTTAGGCGCAGGAGATATTTGTGCTTTTTGATGTATTTCTGAAGCAATTGTCTGTCGAGAGGACTTTCTGAGATTTTGTGCTATCGTAAGCAGCATGCCCTAGTATCATGAACTTAGGAATAATGCCCCTTATTGATCGGGGTTGGAGGTAGTTTCAACCGTGCTTGGGTGAATGTCCCTGATTATTCAATAGTCTTGAAAGATTCTTTGAATCTTGACCTGATTGCCCCAGATATATGAACTCTTACTCAACAGAGTATTCAACTGCTCTTGTGCCCCTGAGGGTGATCAGAATTTGAGATATCCTCGCTCGAACTCAATGGAGTTCTGAACACAAGTTGTCCCTTGAGAGGATTAAACTTTTCATCTGCAACTCATGATGGAAACTTTCCTGGTTTCAAGTACTTGTTCATATGCAAAGAATGTTTATTATGAGAAATATAATTCTAATGCAAAGTTCATGTTTGTCTTGATGTTTAAAAAAGAAATTTTTGAAAGGATGTGCAGTTCTAATGCAAAGTTCATGCAAAGAACTTCTTACTTGTCTAAGTACAGTTTTGAAGACATTCTGCGTAAATGTTCTAAGTTAAATGAATTGAACAGAAAGTAAAAGACATGTTCATTTTTATCCTGGTTCACCTTCTGAATAAGGCTACCTCCAGTCCACCTTCCTCAGGTGATCTGCCTCTCAACAGAGGTCTTAATCCACTATAACCAAAATTGATTACATCTGCACGATCCTCCGTTGTGACTGACAACCTGCACAGCTAACTGTCGTGACTAACCCTGCACAAGCTACCCGCGAGTGACTAACTTCTAGATGACTGAACCGTTCAGTGATTCCATCTGGACTTTTTGATTTTGTGCTTGTTGTATGTGAGCGTTGATATTGTTTGTTCTTCTGAGTGGTCTTGTTTTTTATTGTTGCTTCTTTTGCTTCTGATCTGCTGACTTTGGCTTGTTTGAGGTGTTCTTAATCAGAACATCTGATGAATGATGTTTTGGCTTTGTCAATCTTCTGGATGTTTGGTTCCTCGTATATTCTTTCTTATCTGAGCTAGTTCCTGATGTAGTCATTGTACTCTTGTACTGTTGGATCCTTATTCTTTCACATTTGAGTCTGTTTCTGATGTATCTTGTATAATGCTTTAAGTTTAACTTCTGCACACTAAATGAAACCATTAGTAATAAAATTGTTACTCACAAAATATATGTTCGTTACCATCAAAACCAGATTTTGAACATAGATTCTCAATCTTGTTCTAACAATAAGCACTACGACATTTTTGGCCTACGACCACACTAAATTTTTTCACAACTAAAAAACTGTGGCAACATACAAGCTTTAGCCAGAAGTCTCAAATCGTAGACATATGTTTTAAAACTTTGAAACCGGAGTGTGAAAGTGTGGCCTTTTCTTCATTTGTCACAGTTAACAAACTGTAGATATTTTTAGCCGCAAATAAAAATCGCGGAATTATAATTTACACTTAAAACTATGGCCTAAGATGAAAAAAAGATACCCCGCCAGAATTTCCCTCTTTTTTTTAGTTTCTCTCTCGTTAATTATTTATTTTTTATTTTTTTTAGATTAGAGAAAAGAAAAAAAACATTGAAATGTAAATACAATAAGGTGCCTCATTCTAACCTAATTTTTCCTCTCCTGTTCCTCACAAAAGGATTTCCCTTCTTTCTCTCTCTTCAAAACCTTCGTCCCTTCTTTCTCACCAGAAACCCTAGTTCATTCCCACCTAAGCTGAATCTGCAACTTACAAACCAACACAAAAGAATCACACTCTCTATTTCTTTCTCACCTCTCTGCTATCCTCACAGCCATGGCTTAAGAACATCAATCAAAATGCAAAAGCACAACCACACAAACCCTCAGACCCTTTTGGTCCCCGATCCCTAATTCATTATTGAGAGTGATTACAAATTACAAGGTAATTAAATTTGTAGACGCCAAATACATATAGAAAAAACAAGGTATGCAGCTTTTATCTTTTGCTCTCTTTCAACCTTCGTTCTTCTGCTCTTCTGAATTCGTATTGTTTTAGATCTTGCTTTTGAAAGCTCTCAGGGATCTGTTAGGGTTTTTTAGATAAATCAAAATCAAATATATAAACCCTACGCTGAAACGAAAGCAAGACGATGGTTTATCCTGTATAAGGAAAAACAAGATATCTCTTATGAAACAAATACAAGATTCACCCATTCACGGCTTCCTTCAAACAAAAATCAGTGTTTACGATGGCCATGGTAGTCCTCTCATTCTTGATTTGGTACATTTAGCGCATTTAATAAACTTCAACACTTATCGTCCATACTTAATAGATTCTTCATTTTTGTTGGTTTTGACACAACATATTCCACCTTCATGGTGTTTTTTCGGTATCGCTGCGTTCTTTACATTTAATTTACTCACTTTTAAAAAGTTGTATTCGTGTCAGTGTCGGTGTTTATATTTTTTAGCTTATCTCACTAACATGTGATCACTGACAGGTGAGGGTGCTGAAACAGATAGGAGTTTACTATTGTGAGGTCCTTTAATTGGATCGGATCCATAATGGACTCCATTCACGGCATTACCGGTCCAAGTGAGGGTTTTCCTCGGGTTCTTATACATTTCACTTTCGATTTTCTTTAATTTTCTAGTTGTTAAAATATTGTCTATTCCTTTTCTATAGAATATTCTCAGAGGAGAGCCCCTCATGCTTTTGATTTTGAATTTGGTTTTTAAGGTTTGATATTCATTTGAACAATGCCATTCTTGTTGAAGATAAGCACAAATCTATGTAAGATTTTCTGTTTTTATGTTTTTTTTTCTCATTTCAGATTTTGATTCATATCTGTATTGTAGCAACTATAAATGTTTTTGCAGCATGATCTTGAGTTTAGCTTATTTAGTTTGGTTATTTGAGTGTTTGGTAAACATGCTAATTTGATTTTGTTTCGTGCTAGAGTGTATTTTAGGATAATCTTGAGTTTTAGCTATTTATTTGGTTATTTGAGAGTTTCTAAAACATGTTGATTTGATCTTATTTTGTGCTTGTTAGAATGTTGATTTGATTTTATTTTGTGTTTTATCTCTTAGAAAAGAACTTTATACCCTTCCTTATCATTTACTTGATTGGCACCATGTTAAATACCTATGTGCTAAAGAAAATTTGTATCATCCATCTCCAATCATACAAAATACTTTATGGCCTTTTCTTGACAATCTTGTTGAACCTCTTATCATGCATTGGCCCTACTCAATATTGCTGAATCATGTTATGAAACATATTCACTACGAGGATCAAAATACTAACTATATCTGTCTTGGTCCAGTTAATAAGGTATTTACACTACATGTAAAACATATACAGGTACTAAACATGATTTGTTGTTGGTTGGAGAACCCTAATTTTGAAGCTTTTAAGTATCACACTAACCACATTTCTTTTCTCTATGGTATTTTCAGGCAGCCATTTTGTTAGCAAACTTGTCATTTATCATTGTCGGGTAAGCAACGGAAACAGAAGAGTTCTTCGATGCGGTTAATTTCATTTCATCTATGCAGGTATATGTTTGGAATTTAATGGAGTAATTGAAAAAAGAAAATAATTAAGCCAAATATCCTTTTATTTTAATGCTAGATTATGAAAAATCAGACAGGTCTTGTGATTACTGATCTTCCACTTATGATTTCGGTTTATTTTTGGCTTAAAATTCATATTCTCTCGGTAATTCTTTTCATGGTGTGATAATATAGGAAACTCTCCGTCTCATTGTCAAAGTTAGGGAATCATAATGCTTTGGAAGTTGATGCTATGGACAAGATTCCTTGTGTGAGTTAACTTTCCATTCGCTAATTGTTAGAATTAGTCACATATTTATATCCTTAGCTGTACTATGTCACTGATTGAGAAAATATTAAGCATTCAATCAATTTAGCATTCAATAGGTTTATTGTAATTACATTATTAATACAAGTGAGGTGTGTTGTTTTAGACACAATTACAAATTCAACAAATAAATCAATCTAATTGAACTTTATTTATTAGTCCGCTGAGGGGAGATTGCTAGTTAATTGAGTTCATATCTTGCGTATTCAACTATAAATTAAGCTCGAGAGCATTTAGTTGACAAAGTCGGTGTGATGTAAAATTAATTGAACTTGTGGCAATTAGTTATTGCTGGGTTTTGGGGTTTAATTTTTTGATATCATCTAAAATTTTGTCACAATAGGTTAATAAAACTGTTATACTAGTTTAGGTATCCCATCTAATATTTGAGTTGACATTATTGTTCTTCAAAATGAAGTATATCCAATTTACATATTATTTGCTTGTCCATTTCTTCCAAAAAAATATTTTGAAATTTTGGTATGACAGAACCCGGATGTCATCTATGATGTCGTGACATCTGGTCTGTTATAAAACTACAAAAGTAGGATATATAATATGATCTTCAATTTTAACACTAGCATGATAGAAGATCCTAAGGATACTGGAATCATTTATAACGATAGCACAGAGATTACAATCAGTTTTTGATCTGGGTTGATTTGCTGAAAGCACATGCTTTGAAAGAATTCCCTGATGTCATAACCAATGTTATAACATCTTATACCAGATCAATAAACTAGTGCAGAACATAGATAACACAAAGAATTGTTAACCCAGTTCGGTTCAACCAACCTACTCTAGGGGCTACCAAGTCAGAGATAAATCCACTATGATAGTATCAATTCAAAGCTAAACTCCCCCGTTTACAACTTCTCACTTAATCATTACCCAAGTTAGATTTCTATCTAAGACTCACCTAGATATGAGGCCCCCCTCAAATCCCTTCAATCACGACCATTGATAACAAACAGACGACAATAAGAACAAAGTGAAGTCACACTTGAAACACACCTTGATCTTGCTTACCAGCTTCGATCAAAAGACACATATAACTCAACTCTTACCTACAAGTTTAGAGTGAGAACAATACTTCTCTTCCCTACAGGTTTAGAGAAGAACATGGCAGCCATCCCATAGTTCGGATGATATACCTTAAAAAACCCTAATGTTTACATCTTTTCAATATTCGGCTTGCTTAACAAACTAGATTACAAAGCTTCCTATTTATAACTTATTCCCAACTGGACTTGGACCTTCAATCACAACTTTATCTGCTATTACAAATCAGCTAAAATAAAGGTCTTTAAATCATAAGTTTCCTAAATTGTCTCCTGTGGTGTCGTTTTTTTACCTCCCCGTTTCACTTGGGAGGATGGCACGCTAGACCCTTCACGCGAAATTTGGAAGGAGAATGCGCCCGGGGAGGGATGAATTTTGTTTCAGTTCTTCCTACGATATCACACGAACTTTTTAATTATCCTAACGAGTAGGAAATGGGAAAAAGATCTCAAATAAACCCTAGGAGTTTGCTAAGTGTGGGGATTCACCTAGACTAGAAATTCTGGAGTCCAGGGGGTCGGTTATACATAGGGAAGAGTTTAAGCACCCTACATATCTGTAGTACTCTACGGGAACCTTCTCTGTGTCTATGTGTTTGTGTTTGTTGCTGAATGATTGGGAAAGTTTCTCCTTTGTGTTAGGAGAAGGAATTGAATTGATTTGAAAAGACAGACATACTATTTTTGGTTTTTTATTAGCTCGCTGAGGTTCCTTGTGAACCTCATGCCTACATATCCCTAATGGAAGTCAGAGCTTTTTGTAGTTCAGAGAACTAATTAGGGAAATTAATGATTTTTTGGTGCCTTGCTTGAAGCTCAAGGTTGAAGCTTGAATTAAATATCTGTTTACAGTAAAGAGACACGAAATCATCGTTATAGAGAGGTGTTTCTACTATTCCACCACAAACATTTTTAAAGTGACATAAAAGCTAAAACTGTTTCATTAAGAGAGGGAGCCTACTTGGTTGATCAAGTATGACGACCACATGCCTCTTGAATGAAAGATTCTCGACCAAATTAGGAAAAGTTGTACAAGTCTGGGTTGTGTGCCAGATCATGTCTTTCATGAGTCCTAAATGGGAGAATGTTTGAAATGATTATTTGTTTGAAATGATTATTTTGTTTTAAGTGATTGTTTGTGGTGAGATAGGAGAAATATCTTCCTATAAAGATGAGCTATGTCTATCTACTGTTTGAAAGGTTTGATTTTGAGTTGGCTTGTATGAGGCCCAAGCTTGAGGCTTTTTTATTGCTTTTGATTGACTTTAGGACATGACTCCACTGGGGATTAATTTAAACTGAGGAGTTTTGTGTTCTGTACAAAGCCCAGAATTGAGGCTGACTCTAATTGGAGAGTGTTTATTTGATGGATTTTTATTTGGTGTTCTGTACAAAGCCCAGAATTGTGGCTGACTCTTTATTGAGGAATATGTCTTTTACTGACTAAGACTGGTGAGATTGTCTTTTGAAAGAATGAATTTTTGGAAGCTAACCCTTTCCAAGGATGATTGTTAAAATGAAGGCGTGATTGGAGGCTGACCCTTTCCAGGGGTGATTGTTTTGCTGGAGAATTTATCTTTTGAAAGTTTAATTTTTGGAGGCTAACTGTCATACCCCAAAATTTGCCCATACTATTTCTTCTATTCAAGTTCATACCAATACACAAAGCTCCAAGACACACTCTCCTAAACAGGGCTCAGAAACTAGGGTTTGGTTTGTTCAAAGGAAAATCAATGAATCAATGGCTCCAAGGCATCCCATATGGCTCAAAACATCTCACATTACCTCTATGACAAGTATCAAGTCTCAGCTTAAAGGATTGATCACTCAAATGTCCAGAAAGTCAACAGTCTACTAGGTTGACCTAAAAGTCAACTGTGGTAAAGTACAGTCAAAACTTCTGATTTTTTGCCAAAATCCTCATATTGAAGTATCATTCACCATTTCATCAAGAATTGATCATGGTTCACCAATGAAAGATCAAAAATCAACACATCAAAAAGTTTCTAAATTAGGGTTTGTATAGGAGAAAGTCAACGGAACTTTGACCAGCCATAACTTTCACATGGAACATCAGAAATTTTCCATCCAAAGCTCATTTTGAAGTAAATTGGATTCCCTACAATTTTGTCTCTCACATGCCAAGGCTAAAAATGCTTCATTTGAGAGATATGGACCAAAACATTATAGGTCCTTTTCAAAAGTCAACAAAAAGTCACTTTTTTCAAAAGAACACATAAGGAGCATGGAAAATAATTTTAATATGAGACCAAAGACATTGGTTAGAGGACTCTCTTAGGTTTCTAAAAAGTCCTAGAACTCCTCCATACCTCAAAAATTGAGAGAGATAGGCCTTGTCAAAGTTGGACTATTTTTGAGGGAAAAATTGAAGGAATTTGAATATTTTTGCAAATGGGCCCAAGTTATTTTGATTCAATCTTGATCCACAAGTTATCCAAAGCCTAAAAATCAATTTCCACGAATTTACTTAAATTATTTGATTTATTATGAATTTTTTAGTCATATTAAAAGTGATTAAAATTAAAATAAATCATATAATTGAAAGAAATTTTATTTTATTTTATTTTTAACCAATGCCAATCATCATTTAAACCAAAAATTCAATTCAAATTCGTGCAAAAGAGATTGGCCCCATAAAGATTGAAATTAAGCCAAATTTAGAAAGGATATGGAGAAAATTTCAATCAAATTTTCATCACATTCAATCATTGATCCAAAAGATATTTGATCAAATTTTATTGACCTATTTCATCTCATATATATACAGATCAAAGCCACACGCCAGGGTTACAAAAAATTTTCTGCAAGAGAACCCTAACCCGAAGCTAAAAAACTCAAAGAAAATCAAAGTTCCAACTCCTAATTGCAGGACGATTCAAGTGTTTTTGTTGATTGCAAAACGTTCCCTGGTGTTCATTGAAGCCATTCCAGTCTTCACACGCAAGAAACGCACTCAGAATCGTGCCAAATTCTCCACGGTTTGCACTACCCGAAACTTGGTCGATTAGCCTTACTCATGCATCATTATAAATTTTAATTCATGTATTTGTATTTAATATCGTGTATTGATCGATTCTGGAGATTTATGGACACTGTTATGTTGTTATGAATGACTTGCCATGCTAGGGTTTGAAGCTCCAAATTGGGGTTTTTTAGCATAGGTAAAATTAGGGTTAATCAAGGCTAGGGTCAGGTTCGCAAGGCCTAGACGATTTGTTTCGTGTACTCGCGAAAAATTTTCTTGTTGGTTTGGGGCCATTCGTTGTTTTGCAGGTATGGAAAGTATAGGCTTTTATAGCGTTGTAATAAAAAGCGTTGTAAAAACGCATCTGAATATTCCCAAGGTAGAAGACGACTGCGTGGCGCAGTCCTATTGGCTCAATTCAAAAAAATGTTGACGCGCAGAGGTATAGGGTGATGCCAGATCCAGCGTATTAAGACGTATATGCTATCGTATTCCCTCACTGTCTCAGCCGTTGGATGCATTCTTGGATCAATCCCACACACTAAAGCATGCAGGCTCACCATGGTCCCTCAGAGGCGCCTCACACAGAATCACCCGCTAAGTTTTCCAAATTTTTTTCTTTTTATTACATAATGTTTCTTTATTTATATATATATATATATATATATATATATATATATATATATATATATATATATATATATATATATATATATATATATATGTTTTCTATTTGTTTTATTTATAAAAACTATATATTATTTTCAAAAACCCTTTTTTTTACTAATAATAATATTTGGTTTTAATTTATTTATTTTCTTTAATTACATTTATATTACTTAAATTATTTTCTTATACATATTTATTTTCTTTTATTCTCTTTTATTTATTTATTTATTTATAATTAGTAATTCCTTTTATTCAAATTATTTTCTTATTTATTTTAATTATATTTATTTATTCATATTTATTCAAAAATCCATATATATTTTATTTTAACTCTAGAAAATCCATAAAAAATGCCTTTGTGTCTGATTTTATTTTCTTCCTCCGATTTAATTAATTAGGTCGCGAGACCAATAATTAATTAAATCGATTGCGCTACTTTATTTAATTTACGCCCAAATTAGGGTTTATGAGAATTTGCCCTACACTAAAATATTGCTCTTTCTGTGTCCTTTTCAGGGTTGACTTTTCAAATGCCTTCCGTTTATGTGCCTGATCAAGATCCGAAGCTAAGTATTCAATCTAATTATTATTTTAAAATCTATTTTGTTTCCTTTTAATTAGGGTTTGCCTTTAAATAAAATCTTGCCTACATTCACTTTCTTCCTTCTTTTTTTGCCTTTGCCTTTGCCAGATATTTTCAGGGTCAACCCCCGACTACGAACCATACCAAATCAAATTCAAAGCTAATTGTTTATCTATTTATTTTAATGTCTTTTATCTTTTATTTTTGATTAGGGTTAGCTATGTCTGCCTCTGAACTGATAATGCACTCACCCTACTTTTGCTTGCTATTTTTCCCACCTTCTCAGGGTTTGCCAACTGTCAAAGCTCGAATAGTCGGTAACCCTAAACTTTAATCTCCTTTATTCTTCTGATTTTATTTATTCTGTATATCAAACCCGCTAGCTTCATTCCCCCTTTCCTCCGCTGGTTTCCTTTTCCCCTTCCCCATATTGCTATTATTACTGTTAATATTAATTGTTGTGGTTCGTAATCTTAGGGAGTGTAAGCCTTGAATCAATTTAGAATAATTAATTACAAGATAAATAATTGAATTTAATCACGTGATTGTTGCACCCACGCACACTTTTTGGTAACCCCTTTTGTTGCCTGTTGCCTTGATTTTTTGAAGAATAGCCATTGTCCCTCGAATACGAGGATACCTCAGCCGTGCTGCCTCGATTATGCAAAGGTCATAAGACCCTAATGATGCTGCCTTCGATACACCAATATGACCTCGACCCTCGGAAGTTGCCTACAAAAAGGCTGAGGTATCCTCTGGTTGCCTACGAAAGGCTATTCTAGTTCTTCCCTTAGACTACCTGCCTCTCTATGGCATGAGACAGTCTTATGGCGAACGACATTGCGACGACCCTTCAACCTCCAAATGAAAGGCTTCCTGCCCTCTTATGGCAAGGATAGATCCTTTCACCCTGAAAGGCTAAAAGAACATATTTTTTTACAAATACTAAGGTAATTTCTCCTAATTGCCTTGCTCTGGCTAAAACTTTTTCATATTCTTTCTTATAAACCTTCAAAATGGCTACGCTCATTTACGAGCTAAAGTCTGTATTCACTTCTTCTACATTTCTGAAATCAAAGAGCAAAGCAATTAAGAGCCCATGGATAACCATGGATGCAAAGGGTGCCTTACGCATTTCCTTTGCATAAATTACCCCCCGAATCCGTTTTCTTTTAAAAAGGTTTTTTCCTGTTCTTTTAGCCTTTCTATTTAATTTGGATAAAATAAAAGTCGGTGGCGACTCATGCTTAACCGCGACATTTTCGATTATAAAAGTCAGTTCACCGTATTACAGAACTGGCGACTCTGCTGGGGAATTAAATATTCGATAAAAGAGGGGTTACCTTAAAGTTTAGGATTCACCTTAAATGTTTTATATTGTTTACTTTGTTTGCCTTATTTTTGCAGGGCTGTTTTGGGTATTTTGTTGTGTGAAAGATCCTAACCCGGATCTGAGTACCTTAGGTAAATGGCATGAGATCAATGAGACTGCACAGTGTATACTGATGTGGTTGATCTGATGGCCATCGTTAGTGTGACACATTGGTTTGTCCTAGTGTTCCTTGGGATCCGACCTGAGGAAATGCTTGGCTGCCGAGTGGTGTCATTAAGCACTAATTTGCCCTTAGAACCTTAGTCGAACTTGACTTTGGCCTATTAGAAATTTTTGAGGTATGGAGGAGTTCTAGGACTTTTTAGAAACCTTAGAGAGTCCTCTAACCAGTGTCTTTGGTCTCATATTAAAATTATTTTCCATGCTCCTTGTGTGTTCTTTTGAAAAAAGTGACTTTTTGTTGACTTTTGAAAATGACCTATAATACTTTGGTCCATATCTCTCAAATGAAGCATTTTTAGCCTTGGCATGTGAGAGACAAAATTTTAGGGAATCCAATTTCCTTCAAAATGAGCTTTGAATGCAAAATTTCTGATGTTCCATGTGAGAGTTATGGCTGGTCAAAGTTCAGTTGACTTTCTCCCATACAAACCCTAATTTAGAAACTTTTTGATTTGTTGATTTTTGATCTTTCCTTGATGAACCATGATAAATTCTTGATCAAATGGTTAATTATACTTCAATATGAGGATTTTGACAAAGAATCAAAAGTTTTGACTGTACTTTACCATAGTTGACTTTTAGGTCAACCTAGTAGACTATTGACTTTTTGGACATTTGAGTGATCAATCCTTTAAGCTGAGACTTGATACTTGTCATAGAGGTAATGTGAGATGTTTTGAGCCATATGGGATGCCTTGGAGCCATTGATTCATTGATTTTCCTTTGAACAAACCAAACCCTTGTTTCTGAGCCCTGTTTAGGAGAGTGTGTCTTGGAGCTTTGTGTATTGATTTGAACTTGAATAGGAGAAATAGTATGGGAAAATTTTGGGGTATGACAGCTGCCCCTGTTCAATTTTCTTAAACCTGAAGATGTAGAGTGGTTTATAGACCAGTCGGTATCTGAAGGTCGAAGGGGATTGAACACTAGAATACCTAGAAATTTGTACCATCGGGGGATGGCTTTAGATGCCATCCAGATGAGCATTAAGATAAGTTATGTATCTGAACTTGAATCAGTAATTGTTTGAATATTGATCGTGTCATTACTGTTCGTAGTAGATGAATTAAATCTTTGAGAATTGGTCGTGTCAGCACCGTTCGTAGTAACTGAATTAGATTTAGGAAATAGTTGATCGTGTCCACACCATTCGTGATGATGAGATTAAATCCTTGAAAGTTGATCGTGTCAGTACCGTTCGTAATACCTGAATTAGATCTTAGAAAGATGATCCTGTCTACACCGTTCGTGATGATAGAATTAGATTCTCTTGTCGTGTCAGCACCTTTCGTAGTGACTGTATTAGATTTTTGAAAAATAATTGATCGTGTCCACACCGTTTGTGATGACAGAATTAGATCTCTGACTGTGTCAGTACCGTACGTGGTAACTGAATTAGATCTTTGAAAATGATCGTGTCACCACCGTTCGTGGTAAATAAATTAGATCTTCGAGCGTTTACCGTGTTAGTACCATTCGTAGTAGATGAATTAGATCTTGGAAAGTTGGAGATTTCATTCATTTGTATGTACCCGTATTCTGCAATAGGTGTAGCAATTCGTATAATGTCATGATGCATGCGTTATGTAATGAGTCCCTCAAAATAAATGAGAAACGTCGTATGTTATGCATGAGTTTATTATGAGATACTATATGCAATGTATGAGTATGTATGCGATGTGTGGTCATAATTCATATCATATGAAGTATTTTGATCGGGACCCTGATGTTTTTATCTTGTCTGGAAGATATACGGCAGGGGATTTATGATTTCTGCTTGGGGATGAATAGTGTCTTGACATGCCCAGACTAGGGATAAGAGGTATTGATAAACCGTGTTGGAGGAGAGCGAGGTGTCGGGGAACCGGCCATGTTGAAGATGTAAACTCTGTCGGAGAGCTATGTTTTGTTGATAGTATTGAAGACATCTTCTTAATGACTACTCTGTGGGGATTTATTCAGATTGTTGTCTTTGAAGTAGGACTTCTGGATTACTTTAGACATTGTCTCTTTGCCTTTCCTATCTAATGAACTAATAGATATTTTTACGAAAGAAAAGAAAAGATAAATGATAATCATGTTCATATGCATATGTTCATTCAAAATTATCATTGGACGTTTGCGTATTCGAAAAGGAAAACTTGAAAATAGAGAATGTAACGCCCCGAATTTAATTAATTGGTTAATTACATTAATCAAGGATTTAATTAATTGAAATTGTCGAAGTTAGGAATTTACCGGAATTAATCTAAGGAATGTAAGTGAATTATTATATTGTTCGAGCGGTTGAATGGAAAGTCGGATTAAATTCGTCGGTTAATCGGAGAAATAATATTAGGGATATTATTAATTTATTGGAGTATTTGTTTAATTAACTTGGTTGGTGACATTAGTAATTTGGAGGTGTGAATATAGGTCCATTAAGGAGTTTGTGAGAATAATAATAATAATATTGTGAAGTAAAAGGAAAATATTAGGTTTTGGCATCAGTAAAACAAAATAAGGGTTTCTAGAGAAAAGAAGTGAACGGGGAAGTGCTTGTGCAGAGAAGAGGAAAAGAAAAGAGATACGAGAGTTGTGTCAGGAAGAATGAAGTCGGAAGAATTTTGCGATGCTGGAAGCTTGGATTCGACCGAAATTTCAATCGGAAGAACGAATTGTAGAGCGAACTCCGAATACAAGGTAAGGGTGGGGTTCTTGCTCTATAAACGGGGATATGATGGACCGTATGTGGGGTTTAGGGAATTTACTTATCTCTTTGTGTTCGATTAATTGTTCTGTGAAATTGTTAAATTGATTTTCTGGAATTTGTATGACAATCATGTTGCTGTATGTGATTAATAATTGATTATGTGATGTCTGTGATGATTGGGATGAATTTGGAATTTTGATCGGTGGAGATTTTCTGTGATGTTAATGAATTATGATGTTGCAATGATAAAATTTTCCGAAACTGGAAATTGTTGTGTTAAACGAATACCGATACCGGAAAGAAATTAAGTCTGGGAAAAGAAGAAATTCAAAGGGACGGACGGCCCTTGGTGTTGGGGCAGGCGCCCTTCATGCTAGGAAGAGGTCCCTTTTGGGGACGGTGGACATATACCAGGAACGGGGGTCCCAAATATAAATATAAATATAGTGTCACTTGTCGTTGGATGTCAATTAGTTGGTATAATTTTGGTACTGTTTTCAATACTGTTTATTCATTAGAATATGAATTGGTAAGTTAAGGTTAATTCATGGGAATTAGTAGAATTAGTACTGTAGCGTCACTTTTTATATGCTGTGTAGTGTTATATAAAATATATAGTCTTTTATATTAAGTATATAAAATTCAACTAGTACCCCAACTTCAATTTAGGAACTAGTTTCTATAATAGAATTTATCACTACTATGTATACACTGTATCGTTTATATTTTAGGGACCAAATAAAGTATGATAAATTATTTTTTTTGATAAAAAATAAAGTATGATAATTTGATAGACCCATGTTTCTATGATATTTTAAAGATTGGTATCATATGTTTTAGATTAAGAGATTTGTTTCAAGTATACCAATATATGATATTTTATTAATAATAATTAAATATTGAATAATAAATATTATTAGTATGATATTTTTATAAGTTGAGTTAGAGATAAATGTTTATATTACATGGTTAACGTAAGTTATTTTGAATAGGGTTGTTAGAGTTGCCGATAGAGTTGATAGAGTTGTCAATAGTCGTGTAGTATTAACTAACCGAGTAGTATAATTTAGGCGAGTTCGGAATTGAGTTGGTATCCATGAATTTGGCGAGGTTATGGCGAAATGAATATTATGCTATATTATAATTTTGTGAATTGCATCAAAATAATGTGACGTTTAATTATCAATCATTATTGATATATTTTGGCGATGTAGGCAAATGCCTTATGCGACGTTGTATTGTGATTGATTGTGGTTGTTGCATTTCATAGTGTCTCATAAATTGCATGTTGTAGCGACGGCCTGGATTGGCAAAATAGCGACGAAGGCCTATGCCTGTTTTTGATGCCTCTTTTATCTGGCAATTGGCGATGGGGGCTGAAGCCCTGGGTACCACATGCATGATGCATTAGTCGTGTCTCACCCATTTGCTTTATTGCGATGTTGTGCGTGATTATGTGATTTTGATTTTTGAATTGTTTGTGATTGAAATTGAGGCGTGAGATATATATATTATGACTTGAACCGTAATATACTCTTTATCATGACTTTATTTATATTGTTTGATATCTCACCCTTTGCTTGTTTTCGCCGTTTCCTTTATACTGGTAACGTGCAGGTGATGCTAGTGAGTGAAGGATTAGCTGTCGCGAGTTGAGTCGGTTGTCGCTCTGATACGTAGCACTCGGGGGGATAAAATGATTGTTTTTATTATTGTTTTAATTGCTGAATTTTATTTAGTTTGATTTAAATTGTAACTTAAAGTTACAGTGCAAAGATGCTACGACTTGATTTAAATATTTATGAAGTTTGATGGTTCCGCTGCGAAGTAAATTATTTGATGAGTTGTTTTTGAGGATTAAATTAATGTTATGATTTGTCCGCTTTCGTTTAAGTGCTATGTATCTATGTGGGGGCGTAATTGCCGTAAGTGAATTAAATGACGAATGTGACATCCTATTTCATCGTATGAATTTTTTTAAAATACTCTGATTTTCTGTATAAACTATCGGGTAGATTTGGGGTGTTACAGAGAAAATAACTTGTATTAAAAAAGCCTTGAAATAGGCGAAATAAAGAATATATTGTGTGTTTTTTAATAAAAATGGTACAGAACCAAAGAAAAAATAGCTATGTGGAAACAATCCTATTGAGTTTCAATTCTGCTATTGCTATTATGTCTTCGAGCATCTCATCCCTTGCTTGTTGGAGAAAGATGATTGAATCGATTTGAGCCCTTTGAACTTGACGTTGTAAGTATAACTGACTGATGAATAATGTGAACGAGACATAGTCGTACGCTTAATCCTTAACTTTTGCCTAGGCCGCCTTTTCAGGTTTTCAGTCTACCAGGATACCCTTTTTTTCCCAAGTCGCCCTTTCGGGTTTTCAACTTGACGGGTGTACATTTTTTATATATATATATATCCCTAATTTTTTCCCTAACCTTTTTGGTTTGCCGGGATGCCCTTACTTTTGCCTAGGTGCGTCGACCTAGCGGGTCTTATTTAGGCATAGTATTTTTTGACTATGTCAGCGTTCACAGGATGCGGAAAGTCTTTGCCATCCATAGTAGTGAGTATCATTGCTCCTCCAGAGAATATTTTCTTGATCACGAATGGTCCTTCATATGTGGGCGTCCACTTGCCCCTAGGATCACCTTGTGGCAGAATAATCCTCTTTATAACCAAGTCACCAGTCTGATAAACTTGTTGTTTGACTCTTTTGTTAAATGCCTTGATTATACGCTTCTAATATAATTGTCCATGACAGAAAGCCGCAAGCCTCTTTTCGTCAATCAGGTTTATCATATCCAGTCGAGTTTGGATCCATTCGTCTTCGTCTAACTCTGCCTCTTTCATGATCCTCAAGGATGGAATCTGAACTTCAATCGGCAACACAGCTTCCATACCATAGACTAACGAGAACGGGGTTGCCCTAGTTGATGTACGTGCGGAGGTACTGTAACCATGAAGAGCAAATGGTAACATCTCATGCCAATCTTTGTAGGTCACAGTCGTTTTCTGTACAATCTTCTTTATATTTTTGTTGGCGGCCTCCACAACGCCATTCATCTTTGGTCTATATGGAGAAGAATTGTGATGCTTAATATTGAACTGTGTGCAGAGTTTAGTAATCATCTTGTTATTCAAGTTGGTACCATTATCAGTGATAATCCTTTTGGGGATGCCATACCGACAAATGAGATTGTGTTTAATGAATCGAGCCACCACATTCTTGGTCACGGAGGCAAATGGAGCAGCCTCTACCCATTTGGTGAAATGATCGATGGCCACAAGAATGAAACGATGTCCATTGGAAGCGGTAGGTTTAATTTCTCCGATCATATCAATGCCACACATTGCAAAAGGCTAAGGAGCAGTCAGAGCATTTAGAGGAACAGGAGGTACGTGTACTTTGTCGGCGTATATCTGACACTTGTGGCAAGTTCTTGAATGTTGGTGACAATCAGTTTCCATAGTGGACCAATAGTATCCGGCTCTTAGAATCTTTTTAGCCATAGTGTGTCCACTAGAATGAGTTCCAAAGGTACCATCATGCATATCTTCCATGATCTCTTTGCCTCTTTCTTGTTCACACAGCGAAGCAAAGTTGAATCATGGTTTCGCTTGTATAAGGTTCCATTGCTCAGAAAGAACTTGGATGCGAACCTTCTTAATAATTTATTGTCATTGATAGATGCCCCTTCAGGGTACTCTTGAGCCTCGAGGTATCTTTTTACTTCATGAAACCATGGCTTTTCTTCGACCTCATCAGTAACTATCTCGTAACAGTGCGCAGGTTCGTCATGTCTTCTTATAATAACTATAGGAGCCTCATTATCCCATCTGACCTTGAACATGGATGACATAGTATCCAATGCATCAACTAATTGATTCTCTTCTCGGGGAATATGTTCAAAAGTAATCTCTTTGAAATATGTAGTTAAAGACAGCACCAACTCTTTATAAGGCATGAGATTAGGATGCTTTGTGTCCCATTCTCCTTTGACTTGACTGATGACTAAGGCGGAGTCCTCATATACTTCTAGGAACTTAATTCTTAAGTCGATAGCAGCTCGGAGTCCTAAAATACATGCTTCATACTCGGCCATATTGTTGGTACAATCAAAACATAACCTTGCGGTGAATGGAGTGTGTCCACCTTCAGGAGAGATAATCACTGCGCCAATACCATTACCAAGTGCATTTGAAGCTCCATCAAAAACCATAGTCCATCGGGATCCAGGTTCAGGTCCTTCATCCGGACCAGGCTCTTCACAATCCGTAACAAACATAACATCTTCATCTAGAAATTCAAAACTCATGGATTGATAGTCGTCCACAGCTTGTTGTGCCAAATGATCCACCACTACGCTTCCTTTGATTGCTTTTTGAGTTGTATATTGGATGTCGTACTCAGTTAATATCATTTGCCATCTTGCTATTTGTCCCGAGAGAGCAGGCTTTTCGAACACGTACTTGATAGGATCCATTCTAGAAATCAACAAAGTGGTATGGTTCAACATATACTGTCTCAGTCGGCGAGCAGCCCATGCCAAAGCACAACAAGTTTTCTCGAGTAGTGAGTATCTTGTTTCACAGTCGGTAAACTTTTTGCTAAGGTAGTATATTGCATGCTCTATTCGACCAGACTCGTCATGTTTCCCCAATACACACCCCATTGAATTCTCCAAAACTGTTAAGTACAAAATTAGAGGTCTTCCTTCAACACGTGGTATCATGATCGGAGGTTCTTGCAGGTACTTCTTGATTTTGTCAAAAGCTTCTTGACATTGGTGGTTCCACTTTACTACTTGATCTTTCATCAGTAGTTTGAAGATTGGTTCACAGGTAGCGGTCAGATGGGAAATAAATCTAGCAATGTAGTTCAGACGTCCCAAGAATCCCCTAACTTCTTTCTCGTTTCGTGGAGTAGGTATCTCTTGTGTAGCTTTTACCTTTGCAGGATCGACTTCAATACCTTTACTACTAACAACGAAACCTAACAGCTTACCAGACCTTACGCCAAAGGTGCATTTGTTCGGGTTCAGTCTCAGCTTGTACTTCTTCAACCTATCAAACAATTTCTGCAGGTGGTTTAGATGTTCTTCTTCAATATTGGATTTTGCAATCATATCATCGACATAAACCTCTATCTCTTTGTGGATCATATCATGGAATAGAGCCACCATTGCGCGTTGATACATTGCCCCAGCGTTCTTCAACCCAAATGGCATGACCTTGTAACAGAAGGTGCCCTAAGGCGTAGTGAAAGTTGTCTTTTCCATGTCTTCGGGTGCCATCTTGATCTGATTATAACCTGAGAAACCATCCATGAAGGAGAACACCTTGCATTGTGCGGTACTATCAACTATAATGTCAATATGTGGTAAGGGAAAATCATCTTTAGGACTTGCTCGATTCAAATCTCTATAGTCTACACACATTCTGACTTTTCCATCTTTCTTAGGCACGGGTACTATATTGGCGATCCATGGCGGATAACTCACCACTTTTAGGAAACCAGCATTGAATTGCTTTTCAACCTCTTCTTTGATCTTTTGAGCCATGTCAGGTCTACTTCTTCGTAACTTCTGTTTAACCGGGGGACTATTTTCTTTGATCGGTAGACGGTGGACCACAATATCAGTATCGAGCCCAAGCATATCTTTATAGGACCAAGCAAAGATATCAACATTGTCTTGTAACATCTGGATCAATCTCTGTTTGACAACATCCTCTAATTCAGCCCCTATCTTGATCTCTTTCTTTTCTTCGTCGGTACCTATGTTCACAATCTCGATTGGCTCTTCGTGCGGCTGTATAGTCTTCTCTTCTTGCTCTAGTAATCTGGTAAGTTCTCTAGGTACTTCACAATCTTCCTCACCCTCGTCCTCAGCTTGGTAGATCGGATTTTCAAAGTCATATTTAGCAATAGCAGAGTCGTTATCAATGGGATCCAGAGTGGATGTGAATCTGCAGTGCAGTATGTGGGTGTGTGTAAGAAAACATAGCTATAAAAAGAAGGAAAAATAAAATACAAACACACAATTTGAATACGAAACGTCCAATGCTTTATTGAATGAAAATATGCTTATGAAATGACAAGCCCTAACAAGGGACCATTGTGCCTCGGGCGGGACACACGGCTTTAGAGTTTATTGTTTATTGAAATACAAAATTTAAAATTGGAAAAATAAAGGAAAGTAGAAAATAGAACTAAGAACGACAATTACTCTTGACTATAGTGTCATACCCCAATTTTTGACTTAAGATACCACCTCATATCAATTGCATATGCATCATTCGCATCTCTAACAAATTGCATAGTTTGTGTTTGCTACTTGTGACTCAGCAGGGTTTAAACAAGAAATCACTCATCAGTACAAGTAACAACTAGGGTTTTGTTTTCCCTTCATCTCAAAAGAACCATCTTCATCAACAGTCAACATTTGGTCCTCAAATATTCATTTCAACAAGCTCAGAGACTTTGAATTAACCAGATTAGGGTTTTGACTAAAGATAGCATACCCCTGACTTTTGCTCAGGGTTTGACCTAATGACTTGGGACATGACCCCAAGACCCCAAGTATATAATTTTGACCTAATCTATTGGCTCAAGACATCCCCTACACAAGGATTGATCAATAGTGAAACTTCAAATCATCAGATTAGGGTTTTTGAACTATCAGGGACTGAAATCAGGGATCACATTTGGGAAACCCTAAAAAGATCCAGGGGATCACTAAAAGGTTTCAATCATCTTCAAATGATCCCTATGACAATATCCAATGGAAATTACATCTCAATTCAAGACCCACAGTCATCAATTTCATCAAGTCGACAATTAGGGTTTTTGACCTAATTCACTTGAACAACTGACTTTTTAATCAGAACATGATGCCACAACTTAAACTATGGCTCAAGGTCCTCCAATAACTCAATGTGATCCATTCATACCACTCATTTGGTGAGGATAACCTGGTTCATTTGAAATCTCCAGAAACGCGATTCGTTTGAAAAAGTCAACTGTACAAGATCACCATTGACTTTTGGGGAACTTTGGTCAACCATGACTTTTGAAGTTTTGAATCATCAATATATGATATATGAAGTCATTTGATTAAGAAAAATCAAGAAAATCAATCAAGAATCAAAAAGTCAAAAGTCATGGATCTTCAAAGTTTCAATCTGGTCAACCATGACTTTTCAATGGTTTTTTCCAAACTTTGGAAGGGAATAACTCAAAATTTCACCTACAAACTGAAAAAAACTTCCAACATGAAAGTTGTAGATTTTGATCCAATGAACAACTTTGTCACACAAAATGATTTTCCAAAAGATCAACCATTTAAGAGATATGGAGCTTCAAAGTTGGTATCTTTTGAAAATTTCACTTAAAATCTCATTTTCTTCAAAGTTCATGGATCTTTTTCACCCAATTCCTTAAAGGTATTGAAGAAACTTTCAACTAGGGTTTTGAAGTGTGTAACATAAGCTTTCCAAAATGTCCAAGAGCATGAAAAAATATGGAGCATAGCTATGGCTTTGAATTATGCATTTAGTGATCATTTTCACTTGAAATTTCAAACCATTTTCACTAAGTTTCAATACTATATGACCTATAATGCAAGTAATGATGCATCAATGCAATAATTGAGAGATATTTTCTGATTTGAAGATCAGAATGGAAGAGGATAAGAAGCTTGGAAGATTAACCATGGTTAAGTCACTTTTAACCATTTGCATTTAATGTAAAGATTCCATTTTATCTCCAAATGCCAAATCACCATTCTTTGATCAACTTGCAAAGCTCTGCATTCAGAATCCTTGGCCTATAAATAGAGGTTCAAATCACTCTTCAAAACACACCAAAACCTCACAATCATAGGTTTTCTCTCTTCTTTCTTAAGTTGCAAGTTTCATGAGTTTCAAAGAGGTAGAAAACTCAACATCCAAATCCTTGAAGTTATGGCCAAAGTGATGGTTCTAACATCTCATAAACATCATATGGGATGTGTTTGATCCACTCACACACACCCCAAAACACCTCAAATCTCAGAATCACTCTTCAACCTCCAAATATGCATAACACTAGCCTTATCATGCCAAAATAAAATCCAGGCCAATTCTGTCCAAGCTAATCATCCAAACACATTCCATATATCATATGTGAACTATCCCAACCATCATTCATGATCTGAAACACCTCCATCATCAGATTCGATCCTCACTCCAAGCAATTGCAGATCGGGTCCCATGGCTATGCTCAGATGAATTCAGTCCACTCCAAGCATCCAGACATGTTCTATAATCATCATTGAAGCTATCCAGATCATTACAAAGCATCTGCAACACCTCCAACTCAAAATTCAATCTCCAGTTTGGCCGTTTTTTAAGGTAAGCCTCATGAACTTCAAACTCATACATACATGCATCATAAATGAAAAATTGAGTTGCCATCTTGTTTCTGCACTATCACTAATCAATAGCCCTCAATCAATTTCACAATTCATCAATCATACACGATTTTATGTTCAAATTCAGAATTAGGGTTCTTCGTGTTCATCACAAAATTGATCACCTTAGAGCAAAAATAAATGAATTATGAGGACACCATCATGTTCCTCGTGCAAAACCGAGTGAGATAGACCCTTTACTTGATCAAAACAACACAGTTTTGAAGATTTTCGAATTTCAGTTGAAGGTGTGTTCATGGCGCCATTTTTTTGATTCAGAAAATTCAAAGGTTTGTTTTTAAATATAATCAATGGAACGTGTGTGTATTACAAGCCACAAGTGTGGCTCAGTTGGTAAGTGTTTTGGTTGGTGAGAGTGAGGGCGTGGGTTCAAACCCTGGCAGGACCAAACCTTATTTTTTGAACACTTGTTTTCTTCAATTTTCTTAACAACTTTAACTAATTAATTAACTAACCAAATCAATTCATTTTTGCTTCATTTTTTGCACACTTTTTATTTAACACATATATTTTACGAATATTCAAAAAAATCACAAAAAAAAATATTTATTTGATGTATTTTTATTAAGTTTAAAATGACATGTTTTAAATGTTTTTTTAATACTTAAAATATTGTTTTTTTCATTTGATTTTCAAACTTAATCACTTGTAAATATTTTGTGATCAAACCCTAATTACTTAGGTCTTAATTAAGCAAGAAATTTGTTTTTTTATCTTAATTAAGTTAACTTTTGTCAAAATTCAAACCGTTTTAAAACAAACGATCACGGTTTTTCAAAACAATAAACCATTTCTTTTTGGTTTTCTTTTCAAAAGAAACTATTGATTAAATCTTTTTGGATTGATCAATTGATTTTCAAAATCATGGGCCTCTCGAATATTAGAGAGTGTAAGTCCCTTTCCTTTTTCTTTGTACAGTTTTTCTTTAAACAAAAAAAAACTTCTTTCAAAACAAAACTGTCAAACTATTTTCAAACGACGAAACCTCGCGTTTTTTATAATAAAACAATCAGCCATGTTTTATAAAATAAAACATGGGCCTCCACATAGGTATAAGTCCCATTCCCGTACATGAAATTAGGTATTTCATCATACACCCTTTTTTGTACATACCTCGATCAATTTGATTTTTAACCTCGAATAACAAATCAAAAATGAAGGTTTTCTTTAAATCTTCCCAAAAATACGATGGGCCTCCATGTAGGTATAAGTCCCAACCTCTTTTGTAAATACTTGTTTACATAGCTTTTGAATAAACTCAAGTGGGCCTCTCCCCGAGTATAAGTCCCGAGCCCCCGTGTATACAAATGGATCATGCTTACAGGTATATTTCCTTCATAAACTCCATTATATACACACACTTTGACATATATATGTAATTGTTCATATTTGTTCATGTTTGTCCATGTTTGTTCATACTTGTTGATGTATTTGTGTTTTTGTTATATATACTTGTTCAACTTAGTACAACACTAGGTTCCCCATAGCCTCCTATTGGGCTTCGTGCAAAGAATCTCCCTAGTTTAGGTTAGAACATAGAGTATGGTTTCCCGGTGAAATCGCTCTAAGAGCTCAAACCAACTATACCATGCCTCCTCTTGGGCTTTGTACAAACGACTTGTCCCTACCATAGCCTCCTCTTGGGCTTACAATGCAAGGACCCTCGACTGTCCCTCCCATAGCCTCCTCTTGGGCTTACAATGCAAGGACCCTCGGATAGCCTCCTCTTGGGCTTCGTACAAGGACCCACGGGCTTCTTATAAGCATCCCCAATATCCAAAATCAAATACCCTTGGAGATTAGACATTTATCATCTCTATGATAGGAGTATCTCTTCTATATCATCACAAACAATTAATCAATCAAACTTTTTTGCCACAAGGCTGGCTAATCAATCAAACTTCTTTTTGCCACAAGGCTGGCTAATCAATCAAACCGTTTTGCCACCAGGCTGGCTGATTAATCAAAGTTTTTGTCACAAGGCTGACTTCATTGAAACTTTTGCCACAAGGCTGGCTGATTAATCAAAACTTTTTGTCACAAGGCTGACTTCATTGAAAGTTTTTGCCACAAGGCTGGCTAAACAAAAACATCTTTATCATTCTAAGCACCATAAGTGGCACAGCCCAGGGCTTATAATGAAAAGATTTCAAACAAAAATCAAACAGATGTATGTGATGATATAGATTAGATACATCGAACATTAAGATTACATTTGTCTCTTATCCTTTGCTTCCACTAGCATAAGTGGGAACTACGATTGCTCTGACTTTCTCAACATCCCTTTGAGAATACGTAGGCACAAGGTCGTATCCTTGGAGAGCAAAACTTCTACCTCGAACCACTCAAACCTTAGCACGCGTAGACCCCGAGCTATAGATGCTCTGATTCCCTCTAAGGGATATGTATGCAGAGGATCGCGATGATCTTTGCGAGCATAATCAAACAAACACCTTAGGTCCCACCTATCTCACAACAGAACCTCCACCATAACACAGAATGAAAAACATAGCAAAGAAGCCTATAGGGTACTATAGATACGTTGGGTGCTAATACCTTCCCTTCGTATAACCAACCCTCTTACCCAAGATCTATCCCCCACTTTTTAGGTTATTGCAACGTTTTTCCTTTTCCTACCTTGGAAACAATAAAAAGTTTGGTCGGAACAAAAGAAAAATCATTTTTATGAGCACTCGAGCCCAAAGAAGGCATCAGGTGTCTCATCCCGAAAAAGATAAGATTTTTCCCCGCGACAGAAAAATGGCGACTTCACTGGGGACCATCTTTTTATTGTTTCCAAAGGAAGGGTTAATTCTAATTGTTATGTTTTTATTTGTGTTACATGTGTGGTTTTGATTCTGTTACATGTGTGGTTCTGTTACAAGGGATACATTATGGACAAATCCTAACCCGGATTAAGTACACGTAAGAATTAGGTGGAGGGTATAGTCATGTACACGCGTACGTGAGAATCCTTCCGCTCAGTGGAGGTTCCTTGTTGGTAATATATGTTTAGCATGTTTCGTAGCGAAGACATTATTGCTTTCATTGAACTGTAGAAGCTGAGTTGGCCGTAGAACCCCAACCCATCCTGGCCTTATTAGGTTGTGGCGCAGAAACTATTCAGGTGTAGACTTGGATTAGTTGTCATGCGGAGAGCCACACTCAGACGAGTTTTTCTTGAGAATATTGCTAGCTCACAAGTTCAGTTGTGCAAGCCGGTAATATCTGAAAGAAAAATGTAGACTCTGACGTATCAGTAGAACATGTTGTGCAGGTGATTAACCCCTAGTACTATCCCATGTTTGGTTCTCTGACCTCATGCTCGTGACGCTGGACCTTTGAACCTATGTGTACCATGTTTGAATTACCATGTTTGCAATTACCATGTTAGCGTTACCATGTTTGCATTACCATGTTTTCTTTACCATGTTTGAATATGTGGCATCCATGCATCCATGCATTCATACATTCATTAAAAAACCCATCTTTTTCCATAAAAACATGATTTTTCCAAAAATTTAGAGAATTTTCTTTGCAAACATTATAGGATTAAGTTATTGAAGGGGTAAAAAGGCATACCAAAAAGTACGGTTTCAAAGCGCCTGATGTGGAAAAACTGAGAGAGTTATCATCTTTTGTACAAGATCCTCTCGATTTTAGGAAAAGTTATGGAAAGCTTTTGCCTATCTTTAACACTCATGTTGATAAGGACTTCTCAGAACTCTGGTTCAGTTCTATGATCCCGTCTACCGATGTTTCACCTTTCCAGACTACCAGTTGGTACCGACCTTGGAAGAATATGCCAATCTTTTGGGTATTCCTGTGTCTGACAAAATACCCTTCAATGGTTTGGAAGCCATTCCTAAGTCACACGTCATTGCAGCAAGTATCCACTTGAAGAAGTCTGAAGTAGAGAGTAATTGGACTACCAAAGGAAACCTCTCGGGTTTAACTTCACACTTCCTAATAAAGAAAGCCTTTGATTTCATCGAAACTGGTAGCATGATAGCTTTTGAAGCTATACTAGCCTTGCTCATCTATGGGTTGGTTCTGTTTCCCAACGTCAACGATTTTGTCGATATCAACGCCATAAAGATCCTTCTGATTCGAAATCCCGTTCCGACTTTGCTTGGTGACATGTATTTCTCTGTCCATCATAGGAATCGGCAAGGCGGTGGAATCATTGTATGTTGTGCACCTCTGTTGTTCAAATGGATTGTTTCACACTTACCTGAGTCTCCTATTTTCACGGAAAACCGAGAAGGCTTACGTTGGCCTGGAAGACTTATGTCTCTTACTAATAATGATATTCATTGGTATACCTTGGCTCGCTGTGGTACAGAAACCATTGACAGTTGTGGAGAATTCACCAACATACCCCTCATTGGTACACAAGGAGGAATTAACTACAATCCAGTTTTAGCCCAACGACAACTCGGGTATGCAAATTCAACTAAACCCATTGGTCCTACAGTGGAAAGCTACTTCTATCAAGAAGGGGATGATCCTCAAAGGTTGAAAACAAGAATGGTGAGAGCTTGGTACGACGTCCGATGGAAATAAAAAGGTGAGGCAAGAAATTGCATTGCCATGGACGCCTACACCTGTTAGGTAAAGAAAAGACAAAAGGAGTTCCAAATGCCTTATGCTTATGAAAAACCCAAGTTTCCCGTGGTATCTCAACTGCCCAACATTCCCACTATGGAGGAATACCAAGACACTTTGGCTAAGATGAGGTTAGAAAAAGATGCTTGGTGTTGCACCCCAATTTTTGACCTCTGAGATCCCATCATTTTTTTAAGTATCATGATCATTATCATTATCATTTATCATCATGCATATTTTTATTTACTAACAAAAAAATAAAAAGAAAAAAAGAGTTTGTTGCTTGTGTGTTAAAAACAGGAGAATGATCAAGAGAAAGCTGGAGAAATTAGAGTTCTGAGGCCCACAAGAGGTTCAACATTATCTCAAGACTCAAAGGTTCCTCCAATCAATATTCAAGTCCAATGATGGCTCAGTTTAAGGCAGACAACTCTCCAGATCGCCTGAAGCGCCAAATTAGGGTTTTGACCTAATTTCCCCAGAGGATTAACTTTTAATCAGGAGATGATTCCAAGACTCAAAATATGATTCAAAGGCCTTCAAATCAACATTATAGTCCATTCATGTCATTCAACTGAGGAGAAGACCTTGATTCATTAAAAGATCGCAAAATTGCGGTTCACCTGAAAAAAGTCAACTCCAGTAAAAAATCAAGATTTTTGGTCAACATCAATTATTTGAAGTAATATTCATCATTTGATCAAGGAATGATTATAATTCATCAAGAAAAGTTCAGAAATCAACAAAACTCAAAATTGAAAAATTAAGGTTTTTGACATAAAAGTCAACTGAACTTTGACCGACCATAACTCTCTCATAATTTATCAGAAAAATTCCAACTAAAGCTCATTCTCAAGGAAATTAAATTCTCTACAACTTTGATGTTGTGCCCGAGGTCAAGAAATGCTTCTGCCTAAGAGATATAAGCCAAAACATTACAGGTCATTTTCAAAGTCAACGAAAAGCAGTTTTTTGTCAAAGCCCATATCACCAAGATAACTTCTCCAAATGCAAAAACGCTTCCAAAGTGGCTTGTATAGGACATCTTGGGCTTTCTAAAAAGTAAAAGAACACTTTCATAGGATCAAAATTGAGGGAGATATGCCTTGATGAAGTTGACCTTTTTTGGAAAATTGCATGAAACAAGTAATGACCAAAATTTGATTTTTTTTCAAAAAGGCCAATTCTTTTGTGATTCAATCTTGATTCCCATATGTCTAAAGGGCATCCACGACCTATCCATGATTCATGACACTTTTATTTCATTTTAATTAAATTTTATTCATTTAAAGTTTAATTAAAGTGAGATAATTCAAAGATATTATCAAAGATGATTATGGTTGCCAATCAAGACCAATTCAAGATGCTTAAAGGTATTATTGCAAGATTGAAGAGAATAACACTTGAGTGTTTTAACCATGGTTAAAGAAATGCACTCATTGAAAGAATATTCCATTCTTTTTCCACAAAATTAATCATGACAATTCCAACTTGCAAGGCTTCCATATCAAATCATTTGTCTATAAATAGAACTTCATTTTCTTCATTCAAGAGGAAAAAAAAGGGGGGGGAACACAAAGAACAACAACAATCACCACAAAGTCATAGTTTAAGTTTATATTTTTCAAAAGTTTCAAGAAACTTGTAAAAATCAAGGCTCATTCAAATAGCCACTTTCAATCAATTTCAATCACTCTATTCCACTCTTGGGACATCATAGAGTAAGTACAATGTAATTTTTAATATGTAGTAGTGTTAGGAGTTCATGAATTAAAAACTCCATATTTATGCATATTTTCAATTTCTCAAAAATAAAAGTTTTAATTTTAGTTTTAAGTTTATAAAATATAATTTTAATTTATAGCATAAAAATATTTTATTTTTATTTATAATTAATTTATTTTTCTTAATTAATTAGTAATTATATAAATATTGCTTTTTAATTATTTTCAACCAATCAAAAAACTCCAAAAATATTTTCCTTTTAGATTTAGGTTTATATTTTTATAATCTAAGTTTTAACATAAAAAAGAATATTTTTCTTGTTAAGTTTAATTATTTGTATAATTATTTGTTTAATTAGCTTGTTAATCAACTTAAAATCAATTCCAAAAAAATCACAAAAAAAAATGAATTGAGTTTAATTTGTTTTATATTTATTTTTGTATATTATTTGATATTATTTCTTATCTTTTTTTTCTTTGTCCCGAATTGGAATAAAAGATCAAATATGACAGAGATTGTGTGTAGTTGATTTAAGACTTTTGGAAATTTATCGTGTAGTCGCTATTATTCTATCAAGCTTTTGATAAATTTTCATTAACAATTTAAATCCGAGATCATCATTCACTCACCATCGATCTTTACTAACATCGTGGATATACTTGACTAGCTTCAAGATGATTCGCGTGCTAACATACTAACAATTAACTTTAAATTCCGCATTTTATTATATTGTTCTTTATATTTCTTGCTTTATACTTTATTTTATCATTCATATTATTTATGTTTCTGTTATTTTTTCTTTGTCCATTTGGACATATTATTTATGTTTCTGTTATTTTTTCTTTGTCCATTTGGACATATTATTTATGCTTCTGTTTTTTTTTCTTTGTCTATTTGGACATATTATTTATGTTTCTGTTATTTTTTCTTTGTCCATTTGGACATATTATTTATGTTTCTGTTATTTTTTTCTTTGTCCATTTGGACATATTATTTATGTTTCTGTTATATTTTCTTTGTCCATTTGGACATATTATTTATGTTTCTGTCATTTTTTTTTCTTTGTCCATTTGGACATATTATTTATATTTCTGCTATTTTTCCTTTGTCCATTTGGACATATTATTTATATTTCTGCTATTTTTCCTTTGTCCATTTGGACATATTATTTATATTTCTGCTATTTTTTCTTTGTCCATTTGGACATATTATTTATGCTTCCGCTATTTTTTCTTTGTCCATTTGGACGCTATGTTTATGTTTCCGCTATTTTCTTTTTGTCCACTTGGACCATACTTTACTTTTATGCTAAAACACTAATGAACAACAAAAATCTAAAAAAAACGCTTAAGGTTCTCTCTTGGACTACTGGTTACTATCCCTAGCATTTTGGAGATTCGGACTTATGGACTTAGTGCCTCTGGACCCTTATTCTGTTATTACTCTGTGGTTATTCTGTCTGTCTGGCATTGGATTATTGTTTGTTTGTGTATGCAGGTATTTCCTTGAAAGTCCTTGATGGTTAATTCCAAGGCATTGAGATAAGGATTTTACCTGAAAGCAGTTGTTACTCTGCCCGATTTTCGTCAGAATTTTAATGTGATTAATGCAAAGTGGTGCTAAAGATAATAAGTTCATCTGGATCCCCAAGTGGTAATGCGTCGGTCAACTGTTGGTTTCTTATTTTGGTCAGATCATTCTCTCCTTAAACTTTTATTTTAAGCACTAGGGTAGCCTCTTCATCTCCTCCCACTTCTTAAATTTTCAAAATCTTCTCCCTTTTTCCAAAATCTTCTTATGTTTGTAAAACCTCTTTTAAAAATATTTTCTTATAAAATACCTTTTGCCCTTAGTGGCTTTTCTTTCAAAATTTAGACACGATTAAATGTTGTAGTGAGTTGTGATACCCCACGATTTTGAGATTGATTGATATAATGGAATCTTTTCCACGTGAGAGAGATAGTGTCATACTCGTTGATTTTCATCCGAGTTGGAGCTCTTCTTTCATTTGTGATGCAAAGAATCTATTTGTTCTCATGATCAAGATCAATGGCTGAGTATTTCTCTCCGACGACGATAAAGTGTTTATTACTTTTAAGAAAACCGTTTTCCCTTTTAAGCGGAACTACATTAGCTCTGACTTCTCCATTGCACCGAGGAGGTATGTAGGCACAAGGCTTAATGTCTTGCCGAGCTTATTTTAAAAATCAAACAAGAGAAAAAGTGATCTAAGCAAAATTAAGAGCCCATGGATAACCATGGATACAAAGGGTGCTTAAAACCTTCCCTTTGTATAACCAACCCCCCGAACCCAAAATCTGTCAAAAGGTCTTTCATGTTCTTTTATGCCTTTCCTAAATGTTGGATAAAATAAAAGTCGGTGGCGACTCTTGCAAAAATATAAAAAAATCGAAAAAAAGAAAGAGCAAGGAGTCAATTCGCCTCAAAAAACCGAGTTACAGAACTGGCGACTCTGCTGGGGATTTGAAAAATCTTTTTAAAAGAGGGGTTACCTTAGAGTGTTTGATCACTTTAATATTTGCTTATACTTGTTTATTTTATTATTTTTTGCTATTCTGGATATATGTGTGGTTCCGTCACTTGAGATACATTATGGACAAATCCTAACCCGGATTAAGTACACATAAGAATTAGGTGGAGGGTATAGTCATGTACAGGCGTACGTGAGAATCCTTCCGCTCAGTGGAGGTTCCTTGTTGGTAATATATGTTTAGCATGTTTCGTAGCGAAGACATTATTGCTTTCATTGAACTGTAGAAGCTGAGTTGGCCGTAGAACCCCAACCCATCCTGGCCTTATTAGGTTGTGGCGCAGAAACTATTCAGGTGAAGACTTGGATTAGTTGTCATGCGGAGAGCCACACTCAGACGAGTTTTTCTTGAGAATATTGCTAGCTCACAAGTTCAGTTGTGCAAGCCGGTAATATCCGAAAGAAAAATGTAGACTCTGACGTATCAGTAGAACATGTTATGCAGGTGACTAACCCTAGTACTATCCCATATTTGGTTCTTTGACCTCATGCTCGTGACGTTGAACTTTGGAACCTACCTTATGTGCACCATGTTTGTGTTACAATTTCTGTATATGTGGCATTCATGCATTCATACATTCATAAAAATCTTTTCCTTTGATTTCCAATGAACTCAGAGGTCTTTTTTTGTAAACATCGTAAGTTTCATCAAACTCAATGGATCTTGGGTGTTGATGGGGTGAAAACTCTAATCCACCAAAATGGATGATTGATTTTGATGATAACTTGATCAATGCTTTAATCCAATGCTTGAATGTTTGCAAATTAATATCTTAAGTTCTTTGAAACTCAAAAAATATAAACAACAATTGCATCATTTGCATACATACATCCAGGTTATCCATGAAACTTATCATTGTCTGTCTCCATCCTCAGAGTTGTCTGTCTACCATCGAGCTGATTCTTCCACCTCGGAATCCGCTTCCAGAAGGTTTTAGGTCTGATTTTCATTGTCCTTTCCATCAAGGGGCAGCGGGCCATGATTTAGAAAGATGTTTCCCTACTGTTTGCATTTCCTCAGTTGTTTTGTTTGCTTTTAAACTTTGTTTATTCCTGAATGTTTAGTTTTAATGAAATGAGCATCGTATGTTTGAATTCATTTTCATCTACTATGTCTATGTTTATGCTTCTTTTACAAAAAAAGAAAAAAAATTTGTTTTCTCTGTCAAACTTGTGTTTTATGCAAAGATTGGAGGGAGGATGATGACAACGAAATATCCAAGTTGTCGAACTGTATGCTTTCAATTAAAACTTTGCTGACGATGTACAGGCATTGTTTCAATTCCCAGACATTAGAGAAATAAGGAAGTTAATCCCTTGTTAACCCCTTTGAGCCTAGAAGTTGGTGTTTTTTTTTTCTATACGAAATAACCCACATTTTAACCCGGGACATGGTAGTTCCCAGTTAATTTGGTTGTGCATTCTATTTTAAGAGAATCATTCAATACACCTTTCAAGAAGTGTTTTAATCACAAGCTTTCCTCCGCATACATCAAAGAAATGTTGGAGACGCCAAGCAAAAGCCAATGATGGGTCATTATAATCATTAAGCAGGATAGTCACTATCTTTCAAAAAAAGTATCAAAAAAAGAAAATCAAAGAAAAGCCTGCTAAGTCAAATTCAAAAAATGACTTAGGCAAAAATTAAGGCATCCCGCTGACTGTAAGTTCAAAATAAACAGCTCAGGCAAAAGTTAGGGATATCAAAAGGAAAAAAGGAGAGATAAGTCAATAAATTCTTGAACCACAAAATGTTGTGACTATCAAAAGGAAGAAGTGACTGGCATCTCCAAGTTTTCTTGGCTTGTGAACTATCATCATTACAACAGGTAAAATTCAAAAGTCTCTTGGTACCTGAATTCATATTTTGAATTAACTGGGTTTAGGAATGAAGATCATCACGAAGATGGGGTGGGTTACAAAAAATTTGAGCCTTATACCTTTTATTTTTTTAAACCGTGAACCTGACCACGTTACAACCTTCAAAAGCCCTAATTGAAGCAAGGTTTATTTTGAAAGCATACTACAACAAGTTTGCGTAAGCTGACTCCTAAGAGATTTACCAATCATTTATGTTGATACCATATCTTTGCTTTATCTTTCACGTTGATTGTTTTCACCTTTATGTTTTGAGCAGTGATTCCATTTTCTTTACAAAGTGACTTTGATTTCAAAAATATGTTTTGAGCATTGCATTAAAATTACCATTCTTGAATGAACATTTTATTTGCAAGTAAGCACTCATCTTCTAGGAAGTTCGAACAGTTGAGAAACTTGATCAATTATCCTGTTAGGGGCAATCTTCTTCAGCAATCCCCAAGCACAGTTTATCAATCCTTCTCAAAGGATCATTTGTTTAATACAGTTATCAGTGTGACAAGAAGTTTGTTCAAGCATCTTCTTTCCAGGCAGATTTTTCAGAGTTCCCGTGTTGAGGAATCAAAGCTCCAATCTTGCCTCACAAAAGAGTCAATCCCAGTTGTCATAAATAACTACATTGCATTGATCATTCATCATGCATAGAAAAATTTAACATCATGCATAGAAACAAATTCATGCTCATTTATATTTTTCCAAGTCTTGTTGTTATCAACATCTTACCTTGAGATCAAAGTCCAACTCACTTGGCATTAACCTTTAATATTATTCAATAACGCTTTACTCTTGATTGATCTTTATTTATATTCAATCATGTTTTACTCTTGATGTTATTTGATCGTGGTTTACTCTTGGTTGGTGTCTCAATCATGTTTTACTCTTGATTGTCTTTGATGTTGTTCAATCATGTTTTACTCTTGATGACCTTTGATATTGTCCAATCATGTTTTATTCTTGATTGTCTTTGATGATGTTCAATCATGTTTTAGTCTTGATTGCCTATGATGTTATCCAATCATGGTTTACTCTTGATTGCTTTTGATACTATTCAATCATGTTTTAGTCTTGATTGCCTATGATGTTATCCAATCATGGTTTACTCTTGATTGTCCGTTGATGATTATTCAATCATGTTTTAGTCTTGATTGCCTATGGTGATGTTCAATCATGTTTTACTCTTGAATGCCTCTGTCAATTTATACTCCTTTCCAAATTCATTCATGTTTTACTCTTGAATTATTTCTGATGTGGGTTCTAGAGATTTTTCTTTCTGAACATCTCTGTTGATCTCCTGTCCAAAGTTCCTTTCACGTTTTATTCCTGAAAGCTTCTGTCGACTGCTTCTTTCTTTTGTAAAGTCCGATTCTATTCCTGGATGACTTATATTTTTTCCCCAACGGAGTCTGTTTACTTCTCCCCAGTGGTGTCCTGTTTCCATCTCGTGGAAATCATATTCATTCATAATCATAAGCATTACATTGCATCTCAGGTTCAAAAATTGTGTTTTTATATATATATATTTAAGTCTCTTCAATCACGTCGAAACGAAGATTTACAATCTTCACATCTCCGGATAGAAGAAACTTAAATAGGGGCATCTGTTGCACCCCAATTTTTGACCTCTGAGATCCCATCATTTTTTTAAGTATCATGATCATTATCATTATCATTTATCATCATGCATATTTTTATTTCCTAACAAAAAAATAAAAAGAAAAAAAGAGTTTGTTGCTTGTGTGTTAAAAACAGGAGAATGATCAAGAGAAAGCTGGAGAAATTAGGGTTTTGAGGCCCACAAGAGGTTCAACATTATCTTAAGACTCAAAGGTTCCTCCAATCAATATTCAAGTCCAATGATGGCTCAGTTTAAGGCAAACAACTCTCCAGATCGCCTGAAGCGCCAAATTAGGGTTTTGACCTAATTTCCCCAGAGGATTAACTTTTAATCAGGAGATGATTCCAAGACTCAAAATATGATTCAAAGGCCTTCAAATCAACATTATAGTCCATTCATGTCATTCAACTGAGGAGAAGACCTTGATTCATTAAAAGATCGCAAAATTGCGGTTCACCTGAAAAAAGTCAACTGCAGTAAAAAATCAAGATTTTTGGTCAACATCAATTATTTGAAGTAATATTCATCATTTGATCAAGGATTGATCATAATTCATCAAGAAAAGTTCAGAAATCAACAAAACTTAAAATTGAAAAATTAAGGTTTTTGACATAAAAGTCAACTGAACTTTGACCGACCATAACTCTCTCATAATTTATCAGAAAAATTCCAACCAAAGCTCATTCTCAAGGAAATTAAATTCTCTACAACTTTGATGTTGGGCCCGAGGTCAAGAAATGCTTCCGCCTAAGAGATATAAGCCAAAACATTACAGGTCATTTTCAAAGTCAACGAAAAGCAGTTTTTTGTCAAAGCCCATATCACCAAGATAACTTCTCCAAATGCAAAAACGCTTCCAAAGTGGCTTGTATAGGACATCTTGGGCTTTCTAAAAAGTAAAAGAACACTTTCATAGGATCAAAATTGAGGGAGATATGCCTTGATGAAGTTGACCTTTTTTGGAAAATTGCATGAAACAAGTAATGACCAAAATTTGATTTTTTTTCAAAAAGGCCAATTCTTTTGTGATTCAATCTTGATTCCCATATGTCTAAAGGGCATCCACGACCTATCCATGATTCATGACACTTTTATTTCATTTTAATTAAATTTTATTCATTTAAAGTTTAATTAAAGTGAGATAATTCAAAGATATTATCAAAGATGATTATGGTTGCCAATCAAGACCAATTCAAGATGCTTAAAGGTATTATTGCAAGATTGAAGAGAATAACACTTGAGTGTTTTAACCATGGTTAAAGAAATGCACTCATTGAAAGAATATTCCATTCTTTTTCCACAAAATTAATCATGACAATTCCAACTTGCAAGGCTTCCATATCAAATCATTTGTCTATAAATAGAACTTCATTTTCTTCATTCAAGAGGAAAAAAAAAGGGGGAGGAACACAAAGAACAACAACAATCACCACAAAGTCATAGTTTAAGTTTATATTTTTCAAAAGTTTCAAGAAACTTGTAAAAATCAAGGCTCATTCAAATAGCGACTTTCAATCAATTTCAATCACTCTATTCCACTCTTGGGACATCATAGAGTAAGTACAATGTAATTTTTAATATGTAGTAGTGTTAGGAGTTCATGAATTAAAAACTCCATATTTATGCATATTTTCAATTTCTCAAAAATAAAAGTTTTAATTTTAGTTTTAAGTTTATAAAATATAATTTTAATTTATAGCATAAAAATATTTTATTTTTATTTATAATTAATTTATTTTTCTTAATTAATTAGTAATTATATAAATATTGCTTTTTAATTATTTTCAACCAATCAAAAAACTCCAAAAATATTTTCCTTTTAGATTTAGGTTTATATTTTTATAATCTAAGTTTTAACATAAAAAAGAATATTTTTCTTGTTAAGTTTAATTATTTGTATAATTATTTGTTTAATTAGCTTGTTAATCAACTTAAAATCAATTCCAAAAAAATCACAAAAAAAAAATGAATTGAGTTTAATTTGTTTTATATTTATTTTTGTATATTATTTGATATTATTTCTTATCTTTTTTTTCTTTGTCCCGAATTGGAATAAAAGATCAAATATGACAGAGATTGTGTGTAGTTGATTTAAGACTTTTGGAAATTTATCGTGTAGTCGCTATTATTCTATCAAGCTTTTGATAAATTTTCATTAACTTTAAATCCGAGATCATCATTCACTCACCATCGATCTTTACTAACATCGTGGATATACTTGACTAGCTTCAAGATGATTCGCGTGCTAACATACTAACAATTAACTTTAAATTCCGCATTTTATTATATTGTTCTTTATATTTCTTGCTTTATACTTTATTTTATCATTCATATTATTTATGTTTCTGTTATTTTTTCTTTGTCCATTTGGACATATTATTTATGTTTCTGTTATTTTTTCTTTGTCCATTTGGACATATTATTTATGCTTCTGTTATTTTTTCTTTGTCTATTTGGACATATTATTTATGTTTCTGTTATTTTTTCTTTGTCCATTTGGACATATTATTTATGTTTCTGTTATTTTTTTCTTTGTCCATTTGGACATATTATTTATGTGTCTGTTATATTTTCTTTGTCCATTTGGACATATTATTTATGTTTCTGTCATTTTTTTTCTTTGTCCATTTGGACATATTATTTATATTTCTGCTATTTTTCCTTTGTCCATTTGGACATATTATTTATATTTCTGCTATTTTTCCTTTGTCCATTTGGACATATTATTTATATTTCTGCTATTTTTTCTTTGTCCATTTGGACATATTATTTATGCTTCCGCTATTTTTTCTTTGTCCATTTGGACGCTATGTTTATGTTTCCGCTATTTTCTTTTTGTCCACTTGGACCATACTTTACTTTTATGCTAAAACACTAATAAACAACAAAAATCTAAAAAAAACGCTTAAGGTTCTCTCTTGGACTACTGGTTACTATCCCTAGCATTTTGGAGATTCGGACTTATGGACTTAGTGCCTCTGGACCCTTATTCTGTTATTACTCTGTGGTTATTCTGTCTGTCTGGCATTGGATTATTGTTTGTTTGTGTATGCAGGTATTTCCTTGAAAGTCCTTGATGGTTAATTCCAAGGCATTGAGATAAGGATTTTACCCGAAAGCAGTTGTTACTCTGCCCGATTTTCGTCAGAATTTTAATGTGCTTAATGCAAAGTGGTGCTAAAGATAATAAGTTCATCTGGATCCCCAAGTGGTAATGCGTCGGTCAACTGTTGGTTTCTTATTTTGGTCAGATCATTCTCTCCTTAAACTTTTATTTTAAGCACTAGGTTAGCCTCTTCATCTCCTCCCACTTCTTAAATTTTCAAAATCTTCTCCCTTTTTCCAAAATCTTCTTATGTTTGTAAAACCTCTTTTAAAAATATTTTCTTATAAAATACCTTTTGCCCTTAGTGGCTTTTCTTTCAAAATTTAGACACGATTAAATGTTGTAGTGAGTTGTGATACCCCACGATTTTGAGATTGATTGATATAATGAAATCTTTTCCACGTGAGAGAGATAGTGTCATACTCGTTGATTTTCATCCGAGTTGGAGCTCTTCTTTCATTTGTGATGCAAAGAATCTATTTGTTCTCATGATCAAGATCAATGGCTGAGTATTTCTCTCCGACGACGATAAAGTGTTTATTCCTTTTAAGAAAACCGTTTTCCCTTTTAAGCGGAACTACATTAGCTCTGACTTCTCCATTGCACCGAGGAGGTATGTAGGCACAAGGCTTAATGTCTTGCCGAGCTTATTTTAAAAATCAAACAAGAGAAAAAGTGATCTAAGCAAAATTAAGAGCCCATGGATAACCATGGATACAAAGGGTGCTTAAAACCTTCCCTTTGTATAACCAATCCCCCGAACCCAAAATCTGTCAAAAGGTCTTTCCTGTTCTTTTATGCCTTTCCTAAATGTTGGATAAAATAAAAGTCGGTGGTGACTCTTGCAAAAATATAAAAAAATCGAAAAAAAGAAAGAGCAAGGAGTCAATTCGCCTCAAAAAACTGAGTTACACTTGGGAAGAAAAGTTTCGTAGAACTGATGTGGAAAATAGAAAGTTGAAGAAAAGAGTGAAAGATCACGAAGAAACTCTCTATTATAAAGATGGATGGCTCATGAGTAAAGATGAGAAGATCCGTCAGAAAGACGCTGCAATCAAGAGGTACATCAAATAAAGCAAGAAAAAGCTTGAAGGCTCAACAAGCAACGCTCCAATGCCTGACAATTGGAAGAATGTTGTTGACAAGCTAAGGACCGAAAAGGCCGAATTAAAAACTCACTATGGGAAAGAAATCCTGAAGCTCAAGTTGCACAACGCATTTGGTTCTTCGTCTGATGAAGATGCTTAGGATTGTTTAGCTTTTTACTTATCATTTGCTTTTGTAAGGAGCTACGCTCCAATGTTGTAACATTTTCCCATTATTTCAATAAAATCACAGTTTGTGTTCCAATGTTTGCAAGAAAATAATCTTTAAAATGTTTGGAAAAATCATAAATTTCTTTTTACATACATCATTCTGCATATTGAGTCCGTTGTATAGAGTCTCATCTTTTGGATCTTTCTCCAATAGATCGTCAAGCTGTCGCGTCTCAAAGTTTCTCGACCCCGCTCGCAATCAGATCACAGATACAATAGTCGTTCAAATAGAAGAAGAGTAATGGAACACTCTGAACAAGAGAATATTGAACTCCATGGTACAGTGACCACCCTTCAAGAAAAATTGGAAAGTCTCACTACTCTGGTTGACTTCTTAATGGCCGCACAGAATCAGCCGCCGCCACCCAACAGTCAAGCAACAATGACATCTGAAGTCACTACTCCAGTTTCTACAGTTGCATTCAGCATTCCATCTTTCTCCATGCCAGAAGGTTGGGGCACGCCTTTCAGCTTTGGTGCCGGTTTCCGCCATAATTTCTTTGGGGTTCAAACAACCACAACTGAAGCACCTGCTACACAAGGTTCAGTGTTCACTCCACATTCAGGGGTAACTTTTTCCCAAATCACTATGGCACTCTCTCAGCCCACTATGACGGTTCCGACCCCTTCGGTTCACATAGTTCCTTATGGTGGCAATGAGATTTATCACGATCAAGATGATAGCACAAATCAACGTAACCTTGTGGAAGATCTCCAAGAACAGTTAAACAAGATTCAACTGGAAGTCAAAGCTATTCGTGGCAAAGATTTGTTTGGAAAGAACTCCCAGGAGCTATGTTTGGTTCCCAGTGTACAGATACCAGCTAAATTCAAGGTCCCTGACTTTGAGAAGTACAGAGGTAGTTCTTGTCCACAAAGCCATCTCGTAATGTATGCCAGAAAGATGTCTACCTATGCAGATAATCATCAGTTGCTCATCCATTACTTTCAAGACAGTTTGACTGGTGCCACACTGAAGTTGTACACAGGTTTGGATAGCACTAACATTCAAAATTTCAACGACCTAGGTGAGGCCTTTGTCCGACAATACAAATACAACTCGGATATGGCTCCAGACAAAGATCAGCTCCGGTCCATGGCTCAGAAAGATCATGAAGCTTTCAAAGAATATGCCCAACGATGGAGAAAAATTTCTGCTCAGATTAATCCACCGTTAAAAGAGAAAGAGATGACAAAGATCTTCTTGAATACTCTTGGCCCGTTTTATTATGAACGCATGATTGCTAGTGCTCCAAGTGATTTCACCGAAATGGTAAACATGGGGATGCGTCTAGAAGAAGGAGTCCGAACCGGACGTTTAACTAAAGAAGGTGGATCTTCAAGCGGAACCAAAAAGTTCGGAAGTGGTTTCCAAAAGAAGCAAGAACAAAGTGTTGACATGGTATCCCAAGGAAAGCCAAGAGGAAACGTCAATTGTCAACAACATATTGCTGCTATCGCGCCAGTCGTTAACACATCACCAAATCCGGGATTTACCCCGCAGTTTCAACAACAACAGCTTCGACAACAGACTCAGTAGTTTAACAACAATCAGAATCGTGTGCAAAGAGCTCCACAGTTCGATCCGATTCCAATGACCTACACAGAATTGTACCCTGCCTTGATTGAAAGGGGTCTCGTTCAAACTAAAGCACCACCACCAGTACCTGAGAAACTACCATGGTGGTACAAAGCTGAGGTCTCATGCCCTTATCATCAAGGAGCACCTGGCCATGATCTTGAGCATTGCATAGCTTTGAAATATGAAGTTCAGAGGTTGGTTAGATCTAATCTCCTCTCTTTCAGAAATCTGAATCCAAATGTGCAAGCAAATCCGCTGCCCAATCATGGAGGGTATGTTGTAAACATGGTGTACGGATGTCCTGGTCCATACCGAGTCTATAATATCAATTTCTCAAGACCAAATTTGGTACAAATGCACGCCACTCTCTGTCAAGGGCAGAATTTTTGCCAGCATCAATACGGTTCCTGTAGCATATATTGTGTAGATCCTCATGGATGTTCGATTGTGAGAAGAGATCTTCAAGTTTTGCTATATAATGGTACTATTCAGATCTACAGAAATAGGAATGAAGATGAAGTTAACATGATAGGATGTTATCCGCATGAGCTTTTAGTCTCAGATATCAACTCGGAAATGCCTAAATTTAACGTCATCGTTCCTCATTTCAACATGCCTGAGCGCATAGAAGTTACTTACAACAAACCAAGGGTTCCTGTTGCTCCTTTGATCATTTGTCTACCTGGACCTGTTCCTTATGACTCTGATAAGGCAGTTCCCTAAAACTACAATGTAACAATGATAAAGAATGGACAAGAAGTTCCTTTACCTACTCTTTCATCTGTCGTAAACATCGCTGATGTGAGTCGAGTAACAAGAAGTGGACGTGTGTATACTTCACTACCTCCAAAGCAGCCTGTTGCTCCTGCAAATACACCAGTAGGGAATCCTGAAGAAACTCCTATCAGTAATACAAACACTGATGTTGGCCAATCCAGTGGAACCAATGTCACTCCAGATTTTGATGAAATTTTGAAGCTTATCAAAAGAAGTGAATACAAGATTGTGGATCAGCTTATGCAGACTCCTTCAAAGATCTCAATACTTTCATTGTTTTTAAACTCAGAAGCCCACAGGGAAGCCCTGATGAAGGTCTTGGATCAAGCTTTTGTAGATCATGATGTGACTGTTGATCACTTTGATGGGATAATAGCTAACATAACAGCTTGCAACAATTTAAGCTTCTGTGATGAAGAACTCCCCGAGGAGGGAAGAAATCACAATCTTGCTTTGCACATTTCTATGAACTGTCAGTCAGACTCTTTGTCCAACGTGCTGGTAGACACCGGATCTTCCTTAAATGTGATGCCGAAGACGACTCTTGCTCGTTTATCTTACCAAGGAATGCCTATGAAGTTCAGTGGTGTAGTAGTCAAAGCATTTGATGGATCGCGAAAATCTATTATTGGCGAAGTTAACCTTCCCATGACAATTGGTCCACATACATTTCAAATCACCTTCCAGGTCATGAACATTCAAGCTGCTTATAGCTGTCTGTTAGGACGACCATGGATCCATGAAGCAGGGGCAGTAACTTCTACGCTCCATCAAAAGTTAAAATTTGTAACAAATGGAAAATTGGTAAATAAGTGGAGAACAAGCCTTGATGGTGAGCCACTTATCCACTTTCTCTTTCATCAGTGCTGATAATGTGGAAGGAACGCAATTCCAAGGTCTCTCTTTAGAAGACGAATCTTCCAAGAAGAAAGCATCAATCTCTTCTTACAAAGAGGCAGTGAAAGTGGTGAAAGATGGAACTACCACTGGCTAGGGGCAAGTTGTGATCCCTACCAAAAATGAAACCAGAGCAGGACTCGGATGTTCACCAACATTCTCAAACTGCACCAAGAAGGATGAAACCCTTCGTCCGATTAAAGAAACATTCATTAGTGGAGGGTTCCTTAACCCGATTCCTCAAGAGGTTAATGTCCTTATGGAAGAATGTATCGAAGAAGGTCCACCCGATACTGAAGAAGAATGGAAATGTTATCTCAATGACTCGGGATACATATCTCAGGAAGAACCGTATGCACCGTTCTATCCTCCTTCAGAGAAACCCAGAGGCAAAGTCAAAACAAGTGCTAATAAAACTCCGCCTATTCCTGCAGAGGTCTGGGATACCTTGGGACAACCAAGTGGCAAATATGATTATATGGTGAAATATACTACACCTGAAAGTTCAAAGATTACGATTGAAGATATCCAACCAACTGGATGGGGAGATTCCTTTGAATATAATAATCAACCAGAAGAGGTTTATCAGTCCTCTCAATTTTCCCAGCAGCCTGAAATTACTGAAGATTTCGGCTTCAACACATCTACCAAGATTTATAATCCTGAAGATGGTTATTATCACATAAACGCAATTTTTGAAGATGAAGGGGAAGATGGCCCCGCAGTTGACTCAGAAAGTGTCTCTGACAATGAGTCTCTTCTTCCTGAAGACTGGGAAATACATCCTGAAAATTCTGAAGATTGTGACTCGTCTTATGCTCTTCAAGAAGTAGAAGAAGACCGTTTCAACTCTACAAAGAACAAGGGTGACAAACCAGGACCTTCAAATCCTGCTCGACCAGCGGTCAATGTCAATACTGAAGATAATTCTGAGGAGAATTTTCCTGAATACATAATACACAGAGGAGTTCGTTGCTACTGGAAAGCTGTTGACGTCCCGAATGTTGTTCGCCGCTCAAAGTAATCACCTCGCTGTTATTTTGACCTCCTTCCTTGCCCAAAGCAGAGAGATGTTTTATAGGGCTTTGCTTTTAAATGTTCCGCCCAAATAACTTTGTGTATAGGGCTTTGTTTTAAAAGTTTCCCTCTTTGTCCTGCCCAAGACAAATGAGTTTGTGTTTAGGGCTTTGTTTCAAAAATGAATCATAAATAAAGTGTCATTTTGAATTCTCTACATTATATGTTTTATTTTTTGCTTTTTCTGGAAATGGTAATCCTAAAAAACCAAAAAAAAAAAAAACTTTTTCAAAAAAAATCTGCATACACTCTTGCATTCATAAATTTTCTGAAATAAATATAAATCATATGTGCAGATTTACTATTGATAAACCCATTGAATGCAATAACCCTATGCCCTCTCCCAACTTTGAGTTTCCTGTGTTCGAAGCCGAAGAAGAGGAACAAGAGGAGATCCCAGACGAGATCTTTCGATTACTTAAGCACGAGGAAAGAGCCATTCTGCCTCACAAAGAGCCTTTAGAAAAGATCAACTTGGGTTCTGAAGAAGACAAAAAAGAAGTGACCATTGGATCGCTGCTTGATGCTGATATCAAGAGTAAGTTGATAGACCTTCTCAAAGAATATGTTGACGTGTTTGCCTGGTTCTACCAAGACATGCCTGGGTTGGATACCAATATTGTTCAGCATTACTTGCCATTGAAGCCAGAATGTCCGCCAGTTAAGCAGAAATTGCGAAGGACTCACCCTGATATGGCTAACAAGATCAAAACAGAAGTTCAAAAGCAACTCGACGCAGGTTTTCTAGTCACCTCTGAGTATCCTCAATGGTTGGCCAACATAGTGCCAGTTCCGAAGAAAGATGGAAAGGTCAGAATGTGTGTTGACTACCGTGACTTGAACAAGGCTAGTCCAAAAGATGACTTTCCATTACCACATATTGACATGCTGGTTGATAACACAGCTATGTTCAACGTCTTTTCCTTCATGGACGGGTTCTCCGGTTATAATCAGATCAAGATGGCTCCTGAAGACATGGAGAACACATCTTTCATCACCCCATGGGGTACATTTTGCTACAAAGTGATGCCGTTTGGATTAAAGAATGCAGGCGCAACTTACCAAAGGGCAATGACTACTCTCTTTCATGACATGATGCATAAAGAAATTGAGGTTTATGTGGACGACATGATAGCCAAGTCCAGCACAGAAGAAGAACATATTGAATACCTTTTGAAGTTGTTTCAACGACTAAGGAAATATCAGCTTCGCTTGAATCCTAACAAATGTACTTTTGGGGTTAGATCTGGAAAACTCTTGGGTTTCATTGTCAGCCAAAGAGGTATTGAAGTAGATCCCGACAAAGTCAGAGCTATTCAAGAGATGCCTGCACCAAAAACTGAAAAGCAAGTAAGAGGATTTCTCGGACGATTGAACTACATCTCCAGATTTATCTCTCAAATGACTGCTACTTGTGGGCCAATTTTCAAGCTTCTCCGCAAAGATCAAGGGGTTGTATGGACTGAAGATTTCCAGAAAGCGTTCGACAGTATCAAGGAATACCTGTTAGAACCACCAATATTGATTCCTCCAGTTGAAGGAAGACCACTAATCATGTACCTTACCGTGTTGGAAGAATCCATGGGTTGTATGCTTGGACAACAAGATGAAACCGGTAAGAAGGAGCATGTCATCTATTACTTGAGTAAGAAATTCACAGACAGTGAGTCTCGTTACTCCATGCTCGAAAAAACATGTTGTGCTTTGGCTTGGGCTTCAAAACGTCTCCGCCAATACATGATCAACAATACTACTTGGTTAATCTCCAAAATGGATCCGATCAAGTATGTCTTTGAAAAGCCTGCCTTAACAGGAAGGATTGCCCGATGGCAAATGCTGTTATCCGAATATGACATTGAATACCGTGCTCAAAAAGCGGTCAAAGGAAGCATTCTCGCCGATCACCTGGCGCATCAACCAATTAATGAATATCAATCTCTCAAGTTTGACTTTCCTAATGAAGATGTCTTGTACTTGAAGATGAAAGATTGTGACGAACCGTTACCAGAAGAAGGTCCTGATCGTGGTTCAAAATGGGGCCTAATTTTTGATGGAGCAGTAAACGCTTTTGGCAATGGAGTTGGGGCAGTCATCATCACTCCCAAGGGTACTCATATCCCATTCTCCGCCAGATTGCTATTTGATTGCACCAACAATATCGCAGAATATGAAGCTTGTATCATGGGTCTCGAAGAAGCCATTGACTTAAGGATCAAGATCCTCGACATATATGGAGATTCAACCCTCGTGATCAACCAGATCAAAGATAAATGGGAAACTTACCACCCTGGCTTGATTCCTTACAGAGATTATGCAAGACGTTTGTTGACTTTCTTCAACAAGGTGGAATTGCATCATATACCTCGAGATCAGAATCGAATGGTCGATGCCTTGGTTACTCTATCTTCCATGATCAAAGTCAGTCATTGGAACGATATGCCTAAAGTCAGAATTACGCGCCTTGAAAGGCCTGCCTATGTGTTTGCAACCGAAGCAGTCATCGATGATAAGCCGTGGTTCCACGACATCAAACGCTTCCTTCAAACTCAAGAGTACCCGCTTGGGGCATCAAACAAAGATAAGAAAACTATAAGGAGGCTTTCTGGCAGTTTCTTCCTGAACGGAGATGTGTTATACAAAAGAAACTTCGACATGATTTTGCTCAGATGCGTGGATAGACACGAAGCAGACATGTTAATGCATGAAGTGCATGAAGGGTCCTTTGGAACTCCTTCAAATGGGCATGCAATGTCCAAAAAGATCTTAAGAGCAGGATATTATTGGTTGACAATGGAATCTGACTGTTACAAACACGTGAAGAGATGTCACAAGTGCGAGATCTACGCAGATAAGATCCATGTGCCACCGACTCTACTCAACGTTCTCTCATCTCCATGGCCTTTCTCCATGTGGGGTATCGACATGATTGGAATGATCGAGCCGAAAGCTTCAAACGGTCATCGTTTCATCTTGGTAGCTATTGATTACTTCACCAAATAGGTCGAAGCAGCATCTTACGCCAATGTTACAAGACAAGTGGTTGTGAGGTTTATCAAGAATAACATCATTTGCCGATATGGTGTTCCCAGCAAGATCATTACTGACAATGGTTCAAACTTGAACAACAAGATGTTGAAAGAATTATGTGAGGAATTCAAGATTGAGCATCATAACTCTTCTCCTTACAGACCAAAAATGAACGGCACCGTCGAAGCCGCCAACAAGAACATTAAGAAGATCGTTCAGAAAATGGTCGTCACTTACAAAGACTGGCATGAAATGTTGCCATTTGCTTTACATGGGTACCGTACTTCAGTGCGTACTTCAACAGGTGCAACTCCCTTTTCTCTAGTATACGGCATGGAAGCTGTGCTCCCCGTAGAAGTTGAATCCCATCAATGAGAGTCCTCATGGAAACTAAGTTATCAGAGGCTAAATCGTGTCAAAGCAGATACGATCAGTTGAACTTAATCGAAGAAAAACGTATGACTGCTCTATGCCATGGATAGTTATACCAAGCCAGGATGAAACAAGCCTTCAACAAAAAGGTTCGACCTCGTGAATTTCAAGAAGGGGACCTCGTGCTTAAAAAGATCTTGTCTTTTCAACCAGATTCTAGGGGCAAATGGTCTCCTAATTACGAAGGCCCGTATGTTGTCAAAAGAACATTTTCTGGCGGCGCCATGACTCTCGCAACCATGGATGGTGATGAACTCCCACATCCTGTGAATGCTGATGCAGTCAAGAAATACTTTGTCTAAAAAAGACAAAAGAACAGCTCGGTAAGTTGAAAACCCGCAAAGGGCGACTTAGGCAAAAATGAGCGTCTCGGTGGACTGAAAACCCGAAAGGGCGGTCCAGGCAAAAATTAGAGACAATAAACAGAAAAATTCATCCTGGTAGATTGAAAACCTGAAAGGGAAATCTAGGCAAAAATTAAGGATTTATGACAAATAACTGCATCAGTCCATACTTCGTCACCTGAGGAGTCTTTTTCATCAAAGGATCTTCAATCAAATCATCGCCAATCTGAAGCGACAAGCACAATTGAAACTCAAAGTTGTTAGGGAAAATAGTGGTTATTGCTTTCAATGTAGCCTTTTCCACATATTTACCATTTCCAACTTTTGTAAATACTCCATGGGATCACGCCTTTAGCTGATTACCATCCTATTAAATAAATTTGAGCCTTGTGCCCATTTGTTTGTAATCTCTAATTTCTTTTAGCTTACAAAATGACGCTTTAATTGTGTTATTCACTTTTGAAAGAAAAAGAAAAAAAGTTTTAAATGAATTTACTTTTCTTTTTCAAAATAAAAGAGAAACTTTCCTTTGAGTTGTGAACAACAGAAGGAACATCAACAACTATCTCCATAGGATGAATCAAAGATTATGATAGGAAAAGCTCTTCTATCCCCAGTGAAGAAGGTCTTTTATCCCCAGTGAAGAAGATTTTCCATCCCCAGTGAAGAAGTTCTTCCATCTCAATAAGAAAAGATGTTTATCTTCCCCAGAGAAGTTGAAAGCATGAAGTACCATTCTTCACCCGTGTTATCTACACCTTGTTGAAGAACATTTGCCAAGTATCTGGTTGTATTGCGAAGTCGGTCCGTCTCCAGTATACACTTCTTTGTCTGTCAATTTCGTCAGCATGCATGCAACATTCATGACATTCATCATTCATACATATTTGCATCATTTATGCATTCTTGCATTTTTCAATGTTTGCTTCGAAATCACTTGTTTAGGATATATCTATCCCAAAAAAAAAAAGAAAAAAAAAAGAAGAAAAAAAGAAAAAGAAAAACGAAACAGGTATGGGCGTGTCATCTCTCCAGTAGGTTGTCACCCATAAGCAGAAAGAACATCTTCTTTCTCCTGTTCCCCACTGAGATCATTCCTCGTGAAAGAAGGTTGTTTCAGTCTTCTCCTCTCAAAACAAAGGAGAAAATCCCCATTTGAGTTCATCCCTCATTGGGTACAAAGTCTTGTTTGACTGTTTCTTTCCAATTCATTCATGGATAGAACCTTGTCTTTACCAGAGATTCAAATTCCGATTCCCCAAACAGAGTCGTGAAAAACAGACAATAAGCAATAGCCTCATCATCTGAGCAGCTTATGTCTCTTCCAAAAGATTTTTTCCTCTCAAGGAAATCAATCATGAAGACCATTTGACAATCAGGGCCTTATTACTGTTCACAAGGCTGAATAACCAGTAATTTCCCTAACAAAGTCGCCAGGATCATTTTATCACTTGGCTGATAATTGATCATGTCTTCAAAACCGCTATCACAAGGCTGATAGTCAGTAACCTTTTGTTCTGGTTATATTATTTAACATGTCTATCACCATGCTGATAGTCGGTAATATTAACCGAACCTTTGAAACTCTTTTACCATGTCAAGTCTATCACCTTGCTGATAGTCGGTAACACGGTTTCATACCTTTCACCTTCGCATTATTAACAAGTCTATCCCTGTGCTGATAGTCGGTAATGTCGATAGGTAAGCTTTTCTTACAAAGCTATCATTCCCCGGTGAAGCATACACTTGCTTTCCCGAAAAGAAAAAAACGGATTCTTTTCCTAAAACGGATTGAGACATCCTTCCCGATCTCTTGTTCCCAGTGGAGTCAGTTTTGATATCCCTCGGTAAAGATATCCTTGCATCATTCGCAATTTTGGTATCTTAGGTCCAAAATTCGCGTCTTCTGATATTTAAGTCTCTTCCACCCTATAAAAACGAAGATTTTCAATCTTCATGTCTCAGGTTGAAGAAACTTAAATAGGGGCATCTGTCATACCCCAATTTTTGACATAAGATACCACCTCATATCAATTGCATATGCATCATTCGCATCTCTAACAAATTGCATAGTTTGTGTTTGCTACTTGTGACTCAGCAGGGTTTAAACAAGAAATCACTCATCATTACAAGTAACAACTAGGGTTTTGTTCTCCCTTCATCTCAAAAGAACCATCTTCATCAACAGTCAACATTTGGTCCTCAAAGATTCATTTCAACAAGCTCAGAGACTTTGAATTAACCAGATCAGGGTTTTGACTGAAGATAGCATACCCTTGACTTTTGCTCAGGGTTTGACCTAATGACTTGGGACATGACCCCAAGACCCCAAGTATATCATTTTGACCTAATCTATTGGTTCAAGACATCCCCTACACAAGGATTGATCAATAGTGAAACTTCAAATCATCAAATTAGGGTTTTTGAACTATCAGGGACTGAAATCAGGGATCACATTTGGGAAACCCTAAAAAGCTCCAGGGGATCACTCAAAGGTTTCAATCATCTTCAAATGATCCCTATGACAATATCCAATGGAAATTACATCTCAATTCAAGACCCACAGCCATCAATTTCATCAGGTCGATAATTAGGGTTTTTGACCTAATTCACTTGAACAACTGACTTTTTAATCAGAACATGATGCCACAACTTAAACTATGGCTCAATGTCCTCCAAACTTTGGAAGGGAATAACTCAAAATTTCACCTACAAACTGAAAAAAACTTCCAGCATGAAAGTTGTAGATTTTGATCCAATGAACCACTTTGTCACATAAAATGATTTTCCAAAAGATCAACCATTTTAGAGATATGGAGCTTCAAAGTTGGTATCTTTTGAAAATTTCACTTAAAATCTCATTTTCTTCAAAGTTCATGGATCTTTTTCACCCAATTCCTTAAAGGTCTTGAAGAAACTTTCAACTAGGGTTTTGAAGTGTGTAACATAAGCTTTCCAAAATGTCCAAGAGCATGAAAAAATATGGAGCATAGCTATGGCTTTGAATTATGCATTTAGTGATCATTTTCACTTGAAATTTCAAACCATTTTCACTAAGTTTCAATACTATATGACCTATAATGCAAGTAATGATGCATCAATGCAATAATTGAGAGATATTTTATGATTTGAAGATCAGAATGGAAGAGGATAAGAAGCTTGGAAGATTAACCATGGTTAAGTCACTTTTAACCATTTGCATTTAATGTAAATATTCCATTTTATCTCCAAATGCCAAATCACCATTCTTTGATCAACTTGCAAAGCTCTGCGTTCAGAATCCTTGGCCTATAAATAGAGGTTCAAATCACTCTTCAAAACACACCAAAACCTCACAATCATAGGTTTTCTCTCTTCTTTCTTAAGTTGCAAGTTTCATGAGTTTCAAAAAGGTAGAAAACTCAACCTCCAAATCCTTGAGTTATGGCCAAAGTGATGGTTCTAACATCTCATAAACATCATATGGGATGTGTTTGATCCACTCACACACCCCAAAACACCTCAAATCTCAGAATCACTCTTCAACCTCCAAATATGCATAACACTAGCCTTATCATGCCAAAATCAATTCCAGGCCAATTCTGTCCAAGCTAATCATCCAAACACATTCCATATATCATATGTGAACTATCCCAACCATCATTCATGATCTGAAACACCTCCATCATCAAATTCTATCCTCACTCCAAGCAACTGCAGATCGGGTCCCATGGCTATGCTCAGATGAATTCAGTCCACTCCAAGCATCCAGACATGTTCTATAATCATCATTGAAGCTATCCAGATCATTACAAAGCATCTGCAACACCTCCAACTCAAAATTCAATCTCCAGTTTGGCCGTTTTTTAAGGTAAGCCTCATGAACTTCAAACTCATACATACATGCATCATAAATGAAAAATTTAGTTGCCATCTTGTTTCTGCACTATCACTGATCAATAGCCCTCAATCAATTTCACAATTCATCAATCATACACGATTTCATGTTCAAATTCAGAATTAGGGTTCTTCGTGTTCATCACAAAATTGATCACCTTAGAGCAAAAATAAATGAATTATGAGGACACCATCATGTTCCTCGTGCAAAACCGAGTGAGATAGACCCTTTACTTGATCAAAACAACACAGTTTTGAAGATTTTCGAATTTCAGTTGAAGGTGTGTTCTTGGCGCCATTTTTTTGATTTAGAAAATTCAAAGGTTTTTTTTTTAAATATAATCAATGGAACACGTGTGTATTACAAGCCACAAGCGTGGCTCAGTTGGTAAGTGTTTTGGCTGGTGAGAGTGAGGGCGTGGGTTCAAACCCTGGCAGGACCAAACCTTATTTTTTTTAACACTTATTTTCTTCAATTTTCTTAACAACTTTAACTAATTAATTAACTAACCAAATCAATTCATTTTTGCTTCATTTTTTGCACACTTTTTATGTAACACATATATTTTATGAATATTCAAAAAAATCACAAAAAAATATTTATTTGATGTATTTTTATTAAGTTTAAAATGACATGTTTTAAATGTTTTTTTAATACTTTAAATATTGTTTTTTTCATTTGATTTTCAAACTTAATCACTTGTAAATATTTTGTGATCAAACCCTAATTACTTAGGTCTTAATTAAGCCAGAAATTTGTTTTTTTTATCTTAATTAAGTTGACTTTTGTCAAAATTCAAACCGTTTTAAAACAAACGATCACGGTTTTTCAAAACGATAAACCATTTCTTTTTGGTTTTCTTTTCAAAAGAAACTATTGATTAAATCTTTTTGGATTGATCAATTGATTTTCAAAATCATGGGCCTCTCGAATATTAGAGAGTGTAAGTCCCTTTCCTTTTTCTTTGTACAGTTTTTCTTTAAACAAAAAAAAATTTCTTTCAAAACAAAACTGTCAAACTATTTTCAAACGACGAAACCTCGCGTTTTTTATAATAAAACAATCAACCATGTTTTATAAAATAAAACATGGGCCTCCACATAGGTATAAGTCCCATTCCCGTACATGAAATTAGGTATTTCATCATACACCCTTTTTTGTACATACCTCGATCAATTTGATTTTTAACCTCGAATAACAAATCAAAAATGAAGGTTTTTTTTAAATTTTCCCAAAAATACCATGGGCCTCCATGTAGGTATAAGTCCCAACCTCTTTTGTAAATACTTGTTTACATAGCTTTTGAATAAACTCAAGTGGGCCTCTCCCCGAGTATAAGTCCCGAGCCCCCGTGTATACAAATGGATCATGCTTACAGGTATATTTCCTTCATAAACTCCATTATATACACACACTTTGACATATATATGTAATTGTTCATATTTGTTCATGTTTGTCCATGTTTGTTCATACTTGTTCATGTATTTGTGTTTGTGTTATATATACTTGTTCAACTTAGTACAACACTAGGTTCCCCATAGCCTCCTATTGGGCTTCGTGCAAAGAATCTCCCTAGTTTAGGTTAGGACATAGAGTATGGTTTCCCGGTGAAATCGCTCTAAGAGCTCAAACCAACTATACCATGCCTCCTCTTGGGCTTTGTACAAACGACTTGTCCCTCCCATAGCCTCCTCTTGGGCTTACAATGCAAGGACCCTCGATTGTCCCTCCCATAGCCTCCTCTTGGGCTTACAATGCAAGGACCCTCGGATAGCCTCCTCTTGGGCTTCGTACAAGGACCCACGGGCTTCTTATAAGCATCCCCAATATCCAAAATCAAATACCCTAGGAGATTAGACATTTATCATCTCTATGATAGGAGTATCTCTTCTATATCATCATAAACAATTAATCAATCAAACTTTTTTGCCACAAGGCTGGCTAATCAATCAAACTTCTTTTTGCCACAAGGCTGGCTAATCAATCAAACCGTTTTGCCACCAGGCTGGCTGATTAATCAAAGTTTTTGTCACAAGGCTGACTTCATTGAAACTTTTGCCACAAGGCTGGATGATTAATCAAAACTTTTTGTCACAAGGCTGACTTCATTGAAAGTTTTTGCCACAAGGCTGGCTAAACAAAAACATCTTTATCATTCTAAGCACCATAAGTGGCACAGCCCAGGGCTTATAATGAAAAGATTTCAAACAAAAATCAAACAGATGTATGTGATGATATAGATTAGATACATCGAACATTAAGATTACATTTGTCTCTTATCCTTTGCTTCCACTAGCATAAGTGGGAACTACGATTGCTCTGACTTTCTCAACATCCCTTTGAGAATACGTAGGCACAAGGTCGTATCCTTGGCGAGCAAAACTTCTCCCTCAAACCACTCAAACCTTAGCACCCGTAGACCCCGAGCTACAGATGCTCTGATTCCTTCTAAGGGATATGTATGCAGAGGATCGCGATGATCTTTGCGAGCATAATCAAACAAACACCTTAGGTCCCACCTATCTCACAAAAGAACCTCCACCATAAGACAGAATGAAAAACATAGCAAAGAAGCCTATAGAGTACTATAGATACGTTGGGTGCTAATACCTTCCCTTCGTATAACCAACCCTCTTACCCAAGATCTCTCCCCCACTTTTTAGGTTATTGCAACTTTTTTCCTTTTCCTACTTTGGAAACAATAAAAAGTTTGGTCGGAACAAAAGAAAAATCATTTTTATGAGCACTCGAGCCCAAAGAAGGCATCAGGTGTCTCATCCCGAAAAAGATACGATTTTTCCCCGCGACATATAGGAGATAGAAACAATGTCTTCAGTCTTCCAGTTGTCCAGCCCTTTGTTTGATGTAGGGAAGATGTAACACCCCGTTAATTCTTGTTTATTAATTTAATTATTTTTTAATTAAATTATTAGAATTAATAATTTTTGGGAATTATTTGGAAAATGATGAAATATTGGCATTGGGCTTTGAGTGGTGGTTAGCAGAAGGGGGGTGTTAACTAAGCAAGCCCATTATAATATTTTATTTTATTTTTCATAAAATAAAGGGAATTGGGAAAAGAGGAGGTAGAAGCAAAAGAGACAGAGTCTGAGAACTGAAGAACACGTGAAAGAGAGAAGAGGCAAAGGAGGAGAAGACCTTCGAAGATTCGACTCTGAGGTAAGGGGGGATTCTTCGGGTTAGTAGGATTGATTAGGATTGTTGTTTAGTTCAATCGTAAGTGTCGGGTTTGGGAATTTTGTTAGGTTTTGATGAATTTGTATGAATTACATGATTCTGTTAATACTCATGATATATGCTGTTAATACTTGTATAAAACTTGTCTGAAATATGTGATGATGTGAAAATTGTTGGTATTTAAGTGCTATGTTTGTATGTACCTGAAATTGGGGAAATGGGATAGGGTAAATGCTGTCAAAATGGTGAATTTGGCTGTGCAGGTACGTAGGAACCGGTTCCCATGTGGGACGAACCGGTTCCCCCTTCTAAAAACAGAGGCGTATGGACTCTGGGTTGCTGGGAACCGGTTCCCAGGTAGGGACAACCCGGTTCACCATAGTAAAAACCTGAGGCGTGTTTTTGGAAGCAGTCAGGAACCGGTTCCCATGTGGGACGAACCGGTTTTGCAGCATATTTTCTAAAAATGTTTTATTTTTAAAAATCCATAACTTTTGATCCGAGTATCCGAATTATATGCCGTTTTGGGCGTTGCGAACCTAATGAGATGCTTTATCTGATAAAGTAATAATACGAGCAGTGGCCGACTTTATTTTATTTATTCGATTAAATTATTGATGAATTGGATTATGGTAGCGATTAACATTAACATGATGTATATGTTATTGTGTTGATGTGGTGTACGTATATAAGTGATTGAATGATGCTTATACATGTACATACTTGTCGTGACGTTATTGGTAAGATGTGATAAGCGATGTTAAGCATCGGATTGATGATGACATATGATGATATTAGTATGTGACATGTGTGCATTCATTCTTAAATCATTTGCATTGGAAGGCTAATTCCCATTGTGCGGAGATTAGCAGGCAGTCATCGTGTGCCCATGTGGGGTGTGAGCGATGAGGCAATAGTCGTGTGCCCATGTGGGTTGTGAGCGACTAGAGGGCAGTATCAAAGAGAGAAGTCTTGTGAATGTGATTCACGAATTTTGGTACCACATGCATTAGTGTCAGTACATTCATTGCACTATAGCCTGATATAATTGAATGTTTGTGTGGTGTGCTATACGATGCTTATGTACATATGCTTGCTTGTTGTAATAATTTTCGATTACATGTATGATTGAGTGAATGATAATTTCTATGAGATTTTATTGCTTATGACTGCATAATGCTTAGTAATTTGAATGAAACTCACCCTTACTTTGATGATTTCAAATTAAGGATGTAGCGGCATCTTGATTGGGTGAAGATAGCTTGTAGGCTAGCCCGTAGTTCGTGTCGAGTCATGCTCTGATTGTAACACTGGGATCGATAGTCTTAGCGTTACTTGATATACATTGTTGTCATTTTGGTTATGGATTATGTATTGATTATTTGTTTGGATATGTTTCCTAATATTGTTAAATTAAGTTCCGCTGTGCTAAACACATGTTTGGATATTGGTTAAATTCTAATAAAGCATGACAATCGACTTGGTATTTTTATTTATTTTAATAATTGTAGCATCCTTGCTGTTTTATTACTCTGATTATATTATATTTCCGCCGGGGTTTAGAAGGGTGTTACAATAGTGGTATCAGAGCATAGTCGGTCGTTAGATTCAGAGTCTTAGTGTCAGTGTTCCCTTGTATGCGACTAGTGTAAGGTAAACACTGTCGATACTTTTATTCTGATGACATTGTTTTGTGGTTTAGCAGAACAATGGCTGGAAGAGGTGGAAGGAACGATGACGCTATTGCAGAGGCTCTAGGCATGATTGCTGGTGTACTGGGAGGGAATGCTAATGGAGCTGAGATTGGTGCTGACAGGCAGCTGAATAGCTTTCAGAGGAACAACCCTAAACTGTTCAAAGGAACCCATGCTATCAGAAGAGGCTGATGATTGTGCAGAAAATCTGAAGGTGAGGTACGGTACTCACATGCTATCAGAAGAAGCTGATGATTGGTGGGTTACTACTAGGACTGAGTTGGATTCAGATGGAATCGCAATCACTTGGGCCATATTCAAGAGATAATTTCTGAAGAACTACTTTCCTGAAGATGTGCGGGGAAGGAAGGAAATTGAGTTCTTGGAGCTGAAACAGGGTAGTATGACAGTGCCGGAATATGCTTCCAAATTTGTGGAATTGGCTAAGTACTACATACACTACACCAACGATGCAGCTGGAGAATTCTCTAAGTGTATCAAGTTTGAGAATGGTCTTCGTGATGAGATCAAACAGGGTATCAGGTATCAAAGAATTCGCCAATTTGCTGATTTAGTGGACTGTAGCAGAATCTTTGAGGAAGACAGTCTTAAGCTGAAATCATCTCACTCTCGCGAGTTAGTTGATAAGAAGGGCAAGAAGCCTATGGACAGAGGTAAACCATATGGCAGAGGAAACCCAAGAGCTGGTGATTAGAAAAGGCCTAGTGGGGGAGATTCTAGCGCTCCCGTTAGGTGTTATGGCTGTGGTGAAACAGGGCATAAGAGGCACGAATGCAAGCGTGAGGATAGGAAATGCTTCAAGTGTAACAGAATGGGTCATATTACTGCTGACTGCAAAATGAGAATCGTAACTTGCTATAACTGTGGCGAAGAGGGTCATATCAGTCCATAGTGCACCAAGCCAAAGAAGGACCAGGCTGGAGGGAAATTCTTTGCTTTGTACGGATCAGAAACTACTCCGGAGGATAGACTGATTAAAGGTACGTGTTTCATACATAACACACCTTTAATTGCGATTATTGATACTGGTGCGACTCACTCGTTTATTTCATTGGATTGTGTTAAGAGGCTAAATTTAGAGATATCAAAGATTAGTGGAAGTATGGTTATTGACACTCCTGCGTCGGGTTCAGTGACCACTTCATCTGCATGTTTGAACTGTCCTGTTGATATATTTGGTAGGAAGTTTGGAATGGACTTAGTGTGCCTTCCACTTAAACAACTTGACATTATTTTGGGGATGAACTGGTTGCAATTTAACCGAGTTCATATCAATTGTTTTACGAAGACGGTCATCTTTCCTGAAGAGGTTAGTGTCGAGGAGTTAGCGATGACTGCAAGACAAGTGGGTGAAGCAATTCAAGACGGGGCAACCGTGTTTATGCTAATTGCGTCGATGGAAATGAAAGAAGAGTAGTGAGTAATGAATTACCAGTGGTACGAGAATTTCAAAAAGTTTTTTCAGAAGATGTTAGAGAACTACCACCTGAAAGGGAAGTAGAGTTTACCATTGAGTTAGTTCCTGGAACCAGTCCTGTATCGATGGCACCTTATAGAATGTCGGCATCTGAATTGACTGAATTGAAGAGTCAATTAGAAGAATTGTTGGATAAAGAGTTCATCCGTCCAAGTGTATCACCGTGGGGTGCACCAGTGTTATTGGTAAAGAAGAAGGAAGGATCTATGAGGTTGTGTGTAGACTACAGACAACTGAATAAAGTTACTATCAAGAATCGGTATCCATTGCCTAGGATTGATGATTTGATGGATCAGTTGGTCGGAGCTAGTATATTCAGTAAAATTGATTTAAGGTCTGGGTATCATCAGATTCGTGTGAAGACGGACGATATTCAAAAGACTGCGTTCAGAACGAGGTATGGTCATTATGAATACACTGTGATGCCGTTTGGAGTTACTAACGCACCTGGCGTTTTCATGGAATATATGAATAGAATTTTTCATCCTTATCTTGATAAGTTCGTTGTGGTGTTCATTGACGACATTCTGATATATTCCAAAAGTGAAGAAGAACATGCAGAACATCTCAGAATTGTGCTGGGAGTGTTTAAAGAGAATAAGCTTTATGCCAAACTGGCGAAATGTGATTTCTGGTTAAGTGAAGTGAGTTTCCTTGGCCATGTAATTTCCAAGAACGGTATTGTCGTAGATCGGACAAAGGTAGAAGCCGGGTCTCAGTGGGAAGCTCCGAAGTCCGTTACTGAAATTCGTAGCTTTCTGGGTCTTGCAGGTTACTATCGGAAGTTTATAGAAAGATTTTCAAAGTTAGCTCTACCATTAACGAAGTTGACTAGGAAGGGTCAAGCGTTTGTGTAGGACTCGAAATGCGAAGAAGGATTCCAAGAATTAAAGAAGAGGCTGACTAGTGCTCCTATTTTAATTTTGCCGAATCCGGCAGAATATTTTATTGTGTATTGTAACGCTTCATTGATGGGACTTGGAGGTGTACTAATGCAGAACCAACCGGTAGTCGCTTATGCGTCGAGACAACTTAAAGTGCATGAGAAGAATTACCCGACTCACGACTTAGAGTTGGCAGCAGTGGTGTTTGTGTTGAAATTATGGAGACATTACCTTTATGGTTCACGGTTCGAGGTGTTTAGTGATCATAAGAGTCTGAAGTACCTACTCGACCATAAGGAGCTTAATATGAGACAGAGGAGGTGGTTAGAGTTCCTTAAAGATTATGATTTTGAGCTGAATTACCATCCGGGTAAGGCGAATGTCGTTGCTGACACTTTGTGTAGGAAGTCCTTGCATATGTCTATGTTGATGGTACGAGAACTAGATTTGATTGAGCAATTCTGGGATTTAAGTTTGGTATGTGAAGGCACTTAGGATAGCATCAAGTTAGGTATGCTAAAGCTGACAAGTGGAATTCTTGATGAAATCAGAGAAAGGCAGAAGGATGATGTGAGACTAGTTGACAGATTGACTTTGATTAACCAAGGAAAAGGAGGCGAGTTCAGAATTGATGAGAATGGCATAATGAGATTTGGCGACTGTGTTTGTGTTCCTGACGTTACTAAACTGAAGAAGAGTATCTTGGAAAATGGACATCGTAGTGGATTGAGTATTCACCCTGGTGCTACTAAGATGTACCATGATTTGAAGAAGTTATTCTGGTGGCCTGGAATGAAAAAGGAAATAGCTGAATTTGTTTATTCTTGTTTGACTTGCCAGAAGTCAAAGGTTGAACATCATAAGCCGTATGGAACTATGCAGCCTTTATTTATTCCTGAATGGAAGTGGGATAGCATATCCATGGACTTTGTATCTGGGTTACCAAGGACAGCTAAGAACTATGAAGCCATTTGGGTTATTGTGGATAGATTGACGAAATTTTCTCACTTCATACCGATGAGAATGGATTATTCTATGGAAAGGTTGGCACAGTTGTACATCGAGAAAATAGTAAGTTTACATGGTATTCCTTCGAGCATAGTGTCAGATAGAGATCCAAGATTTACATCCAGATTTTGGGAAGGGTTGCAGAAGGCTTTGGGTACTAAATTGAGGTTGAGTTCTGCTTATCATCCGCAGACTGATGGTCAGACTGAAAGGACGATTCAGTCATTGGAAGATCTATTGCGTGCTTGTGTATTGGAGAAAGGTGGTACATGGGATAGTTACTTGTCGTTGATTGAATTTACTTACAACAATAGCTACCATTCGAGTATTGGTATGGCTCCATTTGAAGCTTTGTATGGTAGGAGGTGTAGGACACCACTGTGTTGGTATGAATCTGGTGAAAGTGCAGTGATTGGACCAGAAATTGTTCAAGAGACGACGGAAAAGATTAAGGTGATTCAGGAGAAGATGAAGGCTTCTCAAAGTCGTCAGAAGAGCTATCATGATAAGAGGCGGAGAACACTTGAATTTCAAGAGGGAGATCATGTGTTTCTTAGAGTAACTCCTACGACGGGTGTTGGTCGAGCACTAAAGTCAAAGAAGTTGACGCCGCGTTTTATTGGTCCGTTTCAGAATTACAGAAAGAGTAGGAGAGGTGGCTTATCGTATTGCTTTACCAACAACACTTGCAAACCTACATGACGTATTCCATGTATCTCAATTGAGGAAATATATTGCGGATCCGTCTCATGTAATCCAAGTGGATGATGTGCAAGTGAGGGATAATATGACAGTTGAGGCGTTGCCTATGAGAATTGAAGATCGGAAGTTAAAGCAACTACGTGGTAAAGAGATAGCTTTAGTCCGAGTAGCTTGGGGAGGAGCTGCAGGTGGAAATGTTAAGATGGAACTGGAGAGTCAGATGAAGGACTCCTATCCCGAACTCTCCGTTTGAGGTATGTTTTCGAGGACAAAAACTCTTTTAGCGGGGGATTGATTAGGATTGTTGTTTAGTTCAATCGTAAGTGTCGGGTTTGGGAATATTGTTAGGTTTTGATGAATCTGTATGAATTACATGATTCTGTTAATACTCATGATATATGCTGTTAATACTTGTATAAAACTTGTTTGAAATATGTGATGATGTGAAAATTGTTGGTATTTGTGTGCTATGTTCGTATGTACCTGAAATTGGGGAAATGGGATAGGGTAAATGCTGTCAAAATTGTGAATTTGGCTGTGCAGGTACGTAGGAACCGGTTCCCATGTGGGACGAACCGGTTCCACCTTATAAAAACAGAGGCGTATGGATTCTGGGTTGCTGGGAACCGGTTCCTAGGTAGGGACAACCCGGTTCCCCATAGTAAAAACCTGAGGCGTGTTTTTGGAAGCAGTCAGGAACCGGTTCCCATGTGTGACGAACCGGGTTCTGCAGCATATTTTCTAAAAATGTTTTATTTTTAAAAACCCATAACTTTTGATCCGAGTATCCGATTTACGTGCCGTTTTGGGCGTTGCGAAGCTAATGAGATGCTTTATCTGATAAAGTAATAATACAGGCTGTGGCCGACTTTATTTTATTTATTCGATTAAATTATTGATGAATTGGATTATGGTAGCGATTAACATTAACATGATGTATATGTTATTGTGTTGATGTGGTGTACGTATATAAATGATTGAATGATGCTTATACATGTACATACTTGTCATGACGATATTGGTAAGATGTGATAAGCGATGTTAAGCATCGGATTGATGAAGACATATGATGATATAAGTATGTGACATGTGTGCATTCATTCATAAATCATTTGCATTGGAAGGCTAATTCCCATTGTGCGGAGATTAACAGGCAGTCATCGTGTGCCCATGTGGGGTGTGAGAGATGAGGCAATAGTCGTGTGCCCATGTGGGGTGTGAGCGACTAGAGGGCAGTATCGAAGAGACAAGTCCTGTGAATGTGATTCACGAATTTTGGTACCACATGCATTAGTGTCAGTCCATTCATTGCACTATAGCCTGATATAATTGAATGTTTATGTGGTGTGCTATACGATGCTTATGTACATATGCTTGCTTGTTGTAATAATTTCCGATTACATATGATTGAGTGAATGATAATTGCTATGAAATTTTATTGCTTATGACTGCATAATGCTTAGTAATTCGAATGAAACTCACCCTTACTTTGATGATTTCAGATTAAGGATGTAGCGGCATCTTGATTGGGTGAAGATAGCTTGTAGGCTAGCCCGTAGTTCGTGTCGAGTCATGCTCTGAATGTAACACTAGGATCAATAGTCTTAGCGTTACTTGATATACATTGTTGTCATTTTGGTTATGGATTATGTATTGATTATTTGTTTGGATATGTTTCCTAATATTGTTAAATTAAGTTCTGCTGTGCTAAACACATGTTTTGATATTGGTTAAATTCTAATAAAGCATGACAATCGACTTGGTATTTTTATTTATTTTAATAATTGTAGCATCCTTGCTGTTTTATTACTCTGATTATATTATATTTCCGCGGGGGTTTAGAAGGGTGTTACAGAAGACCCATTTGTCCAGGTTGTAGTTGTATTCATCTTCACTAATGGCGTTGACTCCTTTGTTGATGAAATGATACTTCAAACCTTCAGGACGAGGATGTTTTTCTCCACTCTGATCCTTAGCAGTGCAGCCTAGACCCCATTTGTTGGACTTGTAAGGAATATCAGGAAGTTGCCCCTAGATAGTGCAGCCACCTTCTTCTACCACAGCCCTAGCGTCTTTTAGAGAAGCCACTGTCGGAGGAATTCTAGTAACCTTAGGATTAGTCTTGGCAGGCTTAGTCTCAAAATTACTTGAGGGACCAACTCGAATGCTTGACGGGGAGTCTCAACACCTTCTATAGTGAGCTCAACATACTTGGTTTCATCTACGAAGCTTACCACATACTCTTCCTCACCATGAACAGTAACAATCTTGCCTTTTGCTGGATATTTCAATTTCTGATGGAGAGTTGATGTCACAACATTTTCCCCATGTATCCAAGGACGCCCAAGTAGACAGGAATAAGCAGGATGAATGTCTATCACATAGAACAAAATGTTGAAAGTTTGGGAACCTACTCTGATCGGGAGCTCGATTTCACCATGTATAGTACTCATTGATCCATCAAAAGCTTTTACAATCACATCACTAGATTTCAACGTAGCTCCTTCTGGTCGGAGTTTGTCTAATACCAGCTTGGGTAGTACATTCAAAGACAAACCATTGTCCACCAGTACATGGGCCAGAGTGGTGCCCCCACATTCAATGGAGATGTGTAGCGCTTTGTTATGGTTCTTTCCACTAGGACTCAGATCAGCATCAGAAAACCCAAGGTAATTCTCTGTCGTCAGGTTTGCAATGCAATTCTCGAGTTGTGTGACAGAAATCTCTTGTGGCACATGTGCGGCCTCTAGAAACTTCATCATAGCTTTGGCGTGAGTCTTAGAACAACTCAGGAGTGACAACATAGAGATCTTAGAAGGAGTATGCCCCATTTGTTCAACAATGTCATAATCACTCTTGCGGATGATCTTCAAGAACTCATCCGTTTCTTCAGATGGTGGACTTTCAGTGACAGTCTCAGGTTCATGCAACGACCTCTTACCACGAGCATCAGCATTTGGAGTAATAATAACGGCAGGTGAAGTAGTGCTCAGAGAGATCTCTGGAGAAAACACCCTTCCACTTCTTGTTACTTTACTAGTTCCAGCAATATTACCCACATCAGGATTGGCATCTTCAGAAACTTTATCAGATTTGAACTCTTGCTTAACTCCTTGAACATAGACCTCGGTACCATAGTTCCAAGGGATAACTTTATCAGCAGAAATCCTGAAAGGAGCCTTGGTAGGGATTTTCAATGGTACTTCAGAAATCACTGAGACGTCCTCCATTTTCATCCCATTTGAGAAACCCTCACACAAATTGTCTATAGAAGGGATCCTCTCAAACATAATGGTACGACGATCCATCCATTTTTGAATTCCTCTCTTCAGGTTTTCACAACCATTGGGTAGGCGTGCGCAATAATGATAATCAGGATCACAACCTGGAAATAAACCAGCTTGTATTAGCTTTCTTTTGACTTCAAGGAGCGGAGTCGACAGATCTCTCACATCACGGATATAGACAGTGTCCATGATAGCGTTAACAATCTTGTCATGTTTTGGCATGGGAGCAGTAATGACATTAGGAGTCTCTGGAGCGTCGAATTTGATTTCCCCAGCATCTATCATGTCTTGGATCTTATTTTTCAATGCCCAGCAATTATCAGCAGTGTGTCTAGGGCTATTAGAGTGATACACACATTTAGCATTAGGATCATAGTTTGGAGAAGTGGTGGTGACATTCTTAAGAGGGTCTCTTATGGTGATCAGATTGGCCTTCAATAGATATTGCAGGGCTTGAGATAAAGGCATGTTGATCTTGGTGAATTGCCTTTTAGGTGTGTCTGGCCTACGCTGATACCCTTGTCTAGGAGCTTGTTGAGATGTTAGAGTAGAGATGAGGACGGCGCCAACAAACTGATTCTGATCATTCTTACCACGGACCCTCTGACTATGAACAGCATTAGACTCATTTCTTCTATGGTAGGGCTTCTTTACAGTACCAGAAGATGCACCCACTTGAGTCTTCCCACTTCAAATACCATTCTCAACACGTTCTCCAGTCAGTATAAGATCAGTGAAACCAGACGAGGAACTACCCAGCAAGTGACTATAGAACGGCCCAGTTAGCGTGCCCATGAACATGTCCACCAATTCTCTATTAGTCAAAGAAGGTTGGACTCTTCCAGCTAGATCTCTCCACTTTTGCGCATATTCCTTGAAACTTTCCTTAGGTCCCATAGACAGGTTTTGTAGTTGCATGCGAGTTGGTGCAAGATCGGAATTGTATTGATATTGTTGGTAAAAGGAAACAACCAAATCTTCCCAGGTACGGATGTTAGTACTTTCCAGTTGATAGTACCATTCGAGTTGAGTTCCAGATAAACTCTCTTGGAAAAAGTGGATCCATAGCTTCTTATCAGTAGTGTGAGGCTGAATCTTCCTTACATAAGACCTCAAGTGCATCTTGGGACAGGAGACTCCATCATACTTAGCAAAGGCGGGAGTTTTGAATTTTGGAGGAATAACGGCCCCAAGAATGAGTCCCAGCTCCTCAAAATCCAGCCCAGGTACCTTCTGAATTTCCACGCTTCTCAGACGCTCTTCCAGCAGCCTATACTTCTCATCAGATTCATCCTCGTCTTAAAGATACTCTTCTTCTTCTTCTTCACCTTGACCATCAGAGCCCACATTACTTCCAGCGTCGCCATCATGTTCTTCTTCTTCCTCATCCTTAGGAATTTCAGCTTCTTCAACCTTCTTAGGACAACCTTTGGACCTTCTTCCCATGTTGATCACTCCTTTGGGTTTCTTAGCCTTTGTCTTCTTAGTCAGGAGAGCTTTCAGTTCATCTTGCCCCTTGGACAAGTTCAGGATCAAGGCTTGAAATTCAGCGTTCTGAGCTTGGAGATTCTTGACAGATTGTTCAAGATCCATCTTTCTTACTGAAATAAACTGCGGAAAGATGAGGCATTTGTTTTCATGAAACTTATGATGTGATGTTTATGAATGATATGATTATGCATATGCAATATTTTCGAGGACCTTGGAATTCAAATTTGTTTAAAATCAAACAAAAGAAACTTTATTAGTAACGCTTTAAGAAAAAAATGGTAAATTGTTTTATTATTCTTTTTTACAATAAAACATAAAATCTGAAATAAAATAAAGTCATAAAACTAGGAAAAAAATAAAATAATAAAGATAAAAAGTCTTCAAGTCTCCCATGGACGCTTCCTCTTTGAACCAATGAAGTTGTTGATGCCTTGCTCCGCATGAAGTAGTTTTGTGAGCTCCAATACTTTCTTCTCTTTAGCGCGAAATTGAGCTTCAAAGGTATCTCTTTCTTCCTTAAGTTGAATCCAGGATCTCTTTAATTCTTCGATGTCGGTCGACATGTCTGGATGCGCAATAAATTGAGGGACCTTTTCTTCACAATCGGGTTCCACAATCACAGGTCGGACATACGGATAAGGCATGAGGAGTCTTTGAGCACGAGTGCGGACCCATTTGAGGTAAGGTCCTAAAGGAATGGAGTTATTTTGCCCCAAGCTCTTGCTATCAGTTCTCTTTACCATATCCCATGCTCGTATAAATTTCCGGCGGTGATTCTGAACATCATCTTCATAATCGAACACAACCCCTTGTATAAGCATCTGATGAGGACCATCTCTTCGAGCATATCCAAACTGACGTAAATCTAAGCAAGGATTATAAGTAATACTCCCTCGTATGCCAAGTAAAGGCACATTAGGATATTGTCCACAACGGTCGATGATAGTAACATCCTCTTTGGATAAGGAAAGCCAACAGATATCAGAGTGAGAAAGTGACATTATCCTCTTATGCCATTTCAGCCCTTGGTCATTCCACATTACTGAGTGAGGGATGTGCGAAATAAACCACTTAGACATCAAAGGCATGCAACAACACATGAGAGTTCCTCTTTTCTTCATAGTACGAGTGTAAAGAGAGTGTAGGATGTCTCCAAGCAAAGTAGGCACCAAATTGCGTGTCAGAAATATCTTTATAGCATGTACATCTACAAACTGATCGGGATTAGGAAATAGCACTAAACCATAAATGTGTAAAGCTAATATGTCTTCGAAGGCTTGATAACTCATGGACTTCAATAACATGCGAGCTTTGACTCCACTTCTAGTCTCCCAATGACCTTCAATATCAGACTTCCTAAGATGTAAAGCAGAAGCGATAACTTCCAATTTTGGAATTTCCTCCAAACCAGTGAATGGAATCTGATCTCGGATAGAGAGTCCAAGTATGTCGGAGAACTCCTCCATGGTAGGTACCAACTAATAATATGGGAAAGTGAAACAATGATGCTCAGGATCGAAGAATTGAAACAATACACTCATCATCTCTTCGTCAAAACCTGAAGTAACTAAACTGGGCAAGAGACCATGTCTTTCAGTGAATCGGGAACCTCCAGGAATCTCTAATACCAACTCTTTCAGTTCGGAAGGTATCTTCACAAAGTTAACTCGAATAGTGTTTCTAGTCTACATGACCTGCAAAATAGAACAAAAATGAATTCTTTGGTCCTCAAACGGTTAGTCATGATGTTATGATGCTTATGATGTCATGATGCCAAGTAGATAACAAACACAAACAAGTCACGCAGTTTTTCCTTAAGGTTAGGCTTGCATGTGGTCCAAAGGTGCATACCCTCCCCCTGAAGTTTAGTGAGTTTAAACTTGTCCTATATAAAGATCGGGTTCTAGGGAGCTCATATCATTGACCTTTCTCGAAGGCGCTTATCTCAGTTCGGCAATCGAATCGCCAACCGAAAAGGTCCTGAAAGTCCAGTCCATATGAGTGCAGCTTCGAGTATCAACCAACTTCGGTCGAAACCAAAGCCAGCCATCTCGCTACTTTCTAATAGGCCAAAGTCAAGTTCGACTAAGGTTCTAAGGGCAAATTAGTGCTTAATGACACCATGCGGCAGCTAAGCATTTCCTCAGGTCGGATCCCAAGGAACACCAGGACAAACCAATGTGTCACACTAACGATGGCCATCAGATCAACCACATCAATATACGCTGTGCAGTCTCATTGATCTCATGCCATTTACCTAAGGTACTCAGATCCGAGTTAGGATCTTTCACACAACAAAATACCTAAAACAGCCCTGCAAAAATAAAGCAAACAAAGCAAACAATAGAAAACATTTAAGGTGAATCCTAAACTTTAAGGTAACCCCTCTTTTATCGAATATTTAATTCCCCAGCAGAGTCGCCAGTTTTGTAATACGGTGAATTGACTTTTATAATCGAAAATGTCGCGGTTAAGCATGAGTCGCCACCGACTTTTATTTTATCCAAATTAAATAGAAAGGCTAAAAGAACAGGAAAAAACCTTTTTAAAAGAAAACGGGTTCGGGGGGTAATTTATGCAAAGGGAAGGTGTAAGGCACCCTTTGCATCCATGGATATCCATGGGCTCTTAATTGCTTTGCTCTTTGATTTTAGAAATGTAGAAGAAGTGAATACGGACTTTAGCTCGTAAATGAGCGTAGCCATTTTGAAGGTTTATGAGAAAGAATGTGAAAAAGTTTTAGCCAGAGCAAGGTGTCGCACGCTCGCGAAAAATGAACAGAGTCGCCACCAATATATTTATCCCATAAGGGAAAGGAATACCAGGAAACCTAACAAAGGAAGGAACAGGGTCTCGCGACCAGAGAATCAAGGTACGGGAGTCGGTTACGCAAGGGGAAGGTGCTAGCACCCCTCACGCCCATCGTACTCGATGGTATCCACCTATGTTTGTTTCTATCTAAAGGGTGTATAACTATGTCTATGTCTAAATGCGAAATGAATGCAGAATGTAGGGAAAATAAAGAATTGTACTCGCACGGGCCCTACCCCGCTGCCTACGTATCCTTTTCAGGAATCAGAGTTACCGTAGCTCGGCTCACGATTTTCTGTTTGTTTTGTGTTTTTTAATTGGGCGGAGTCAACGTTCACGTTCTTGCATAAGGGACGACCTACGATGCGTACGAACGGAAATGACATTGCCCTTAGGTGCCAACGAGGCAAAAGAAAAAGAAATGATTGGTTTGTGTCTTTTAGGATAGATGAGTGATGAACAGTTCCCAATACCGGGCCACTCACCACTTTCTCTACTTTGCTTTAGTCTGAACCATTGTTAGTTGTTTTAAAGTGTTTTTGGTTGTGTATTTTTTAGGGGAATTTACTTCACGATTCGAATCACATAAAATGTATAATGATCGAGAAGCAGATTAGAGAATGAATCTCACTCATTTCTCTCCCATTAATTAATGTTTGAGAAACAGATTAGGGAATGAATCCCACTCGTTTCTCTCTCATTAAGTAGTGACTGAGAAACAGATTAGGGAATGAATCCCACTCGTTTCTATGCCACTAAGTGATTGAGAAACAGATTAGGGAATGAATCCCATTCATTTCTCTATCACTTTCTTAATGTGATTCGCATCTTCCTTTTATTAAGCATTTTAAGAGAGTTGAAAAGAATGCAATAGGGAACTATCCTATAATACTAGCCTAATAGTTGTTCTAATTCTTATTTATGTACAAAAGGAATCTAAAATGATACTAACGAAATAGGCCTAAAATAAGGCCAAAGTCAAGCAACAAAGTCACACCAAAAATTATATAGAAATCAACATGTAAAATGATACAAAAGCAATTCAAACGTTAGTGCAAAATTAAACTAAGAAATACTATTACTTTTATGGGTTTTTATGAAAGAACTCAAATGTCAAAATTAACCTAAAAGATCTACTATTTTTATGAGCTTTTTTAATGAAGGAAAACAATCAAAGGTCAAAATTAAACTAGCCTAAAACCTAATTAAGAAGCTAATATATTTTTTATTGCATTTTTTTTTATATGTCCACTATTACCTAAAAATCTAACAAAATTTTAATAGTTTTTTATCTTTTATCAAAAACTAACAAAGAAAATTGATTTTTATATGTCGTTTTTACTCCCTAAAATCTAACAAAAGTAAGTGATTTTTATCATGTTTTTATTATCTAAAAAAACTAAAGTCTATCAATTAAATGGAGTCAGGGGGTGCAAGTTGAATTCAGTGATGCATATAGCAGAGGCGTTGGGCCCAGGGTGCTGGCCCAACAGAGTTTTTTGTATCAGTTTTGTCCAGCAAAAAGATGTCATGGGCCAAGGGGTGGTGTAATTAGCAGTTTCGTTACAGGCCCAAACAGCTTGTTTTTGTTCAGACTTTCAATATGTCAATTAACATCATCTAATCAAGGAGTTAATTCACTTAATGCTCAATTAATGATAATTAAAGTCAGTTTATTCAATTAATTAAAAAAACACTTTAATCAAAATTAAAAAAGGGGAAATAGGGTAAATTAGAAGCGACGATTCACCTTCTCAAAACAGAATTCTCCTTCCTCTCTTCGCAGAACAAGCGGCGGCGGAGACTCTATCTCCTCCGATCAATTCCTATCCTCCCCGGCGAACTCGAGCGGCGACCTCACGGCGGAGATTACCTCGCCTTCTCCGACGACACTCTCAGTTCCCTTTCTCGATCTCAAACTCTCTTCGCCGTTCGTTCTCGCCCCTACTTACGGATTCGACATGATGATGAGGTTGATGATTCTCTGCAGTTGCGATGAAGATGATTTGATTGCGATTCTCAGAGTTGGACAACGATTGAAGATTTGGTGGATATCGAATCTTGATTGAAGATGGTGAAGAAACGTTGACGCTGGAGTCGTTGTCGATGGAGTTCTATGGAGTTTTGTCGATGGTTGATGGTGAGGATGTAGGTTGAAGAGAGAATGAAGATTTGATGACGGTGGAGATTGTAGCGTTCTTGGTGACGAACAGATGACGAATGATGGTGGTGATATGAAGAATTGATTCTTCTGACTTCGTGAATCTGGTTTTTGATTGTTGTTTCTTTTGTTTGCAGACTGAAGGATGGAGAGGGCTGAAGGTGGATGATTGCAGATCGTTGATTCAGTGTGAAGATGAAGAAGGTTATGGTGATGATGAAAGAGTAGAGAAGAAGATCGATTTTTGTGGAGTTTCTGCAGAGGTTGAAGATTGGCAATGATGATGAATGAAGGTTGGGAATTGAAGAAGATGAAGATTGCTGTTACAAGGTTCGTTCTCCTCTTGATTTTTTCTGTTTTCCAATTTTGCTACGATGGTGATTTTCTGAGTTTGTTGTTGATTGAAGATTTATGAAGGAAAAGAGAAGATGATGATTGGATGATGAAGGTTTGAGAGTGAAGAGAGATGAAAGTTCCAGGGACTGTGAAGAGTGAAAATGAATGGAGGTGAATCGAGAGTGAAGAGATGGAAACAGAGTGAAGAAGAATGGTTCAAGAAGAAGCCTGATGAATGAAGGGTGGTCTGTTATATAGAGGTGAAGGAAATCGATTCTCAAGGTTAGTTTTTCATTTGGTTCAATTCTGTTTTCTGTTGGGGTTCTGTTAAGCAGTTTGTAGAAATTAGTTACTTACTGCTAGGCGGTTAGGATTCTGTTATGCTGTTAGGAATAGTTAGTTGGTGGTTAGAAGTTAGTTTGATTTGTTTTGTACTAGGTTGTTAGGATCTGTTAGAAGACTGTTAGAGGTTTGTGTTGAACTGCAATTCTATTCCTAACTTTCCCATTTCCTTGTATTTTCTGCTGAGCTGGTTTATCTGATTGTGTATATGTTGCCGACTCGTGAATGACTGAAAATTTTGAACTTGCTGCTTTGCCTTTTTGTTTAATATTGAATGATGCTTCATGGCTGTGTGAACTGGTTCGGTTCAGCTCTTTTGTATTTGCTGTTAGTTGCAACTTAGGCCTCCAGTTCTGTTGGAATTCAGCAGGTTCACTTTCCTGAATTTGATCCGGTATTCGGCTTAACTGTTAGTAGACTGTGTATGAGCTTGAATGGTTAGAAGTCTGTTCTTTGTATTGCTGCAAGCTTCTTTTTTTGTCTGAATTCTATGGACATTGATGTGGTTTTGGTCAAATATGTATGTAGATTATGGATATGGTTTTGAATTGGGCATGTATGGATTTTGGTTTAGAACTGATGGTGAAATTTTGTAATGTATGCAGGGCCTCGGAAGCTGGCTGATTTTTTGTATGATTCAGAACTGGTTTTGTAAGTGGGGCTGACTTTGGTTTGAATTGAAGTAGTAGGATTTGATTCTTTGTAATGAACTCAGTGCGGTTCGGTTAGTGTGGTAAATGGGCAATGTATTTTGACTTGTATGCTGATTTTGAAATGGTATGGATCATGGTGAATTAATATGTCGAGTGTATGATTTGTGGGTTATGCAGGGTTATGTATATGGATGTTTGTGGAACTGTTTTGAACGGAAAGAGTTGTTTGTTGTGGTTTGAACTAGTACTGATGCTGTTTGAATTTTAGGTTAGAGTGAAAATGATGTTAGGATTATTGTTTGGTAGTTTGAAGGCTGGGTTCAAGTTGAATATGGTACAGGGACTGATTGTAGATATGTGCGGGGACTGATTTGGCTGGAAGTTATGGCATAGCATGGTGCGGTTAGAAGGCTATTAGGGTGTTGGATTTGTGGAATGCAGCATGTTTGAATGGTAGTTATATGTTAACTGTTGGGGAATTGGTTAGTTATGTAGCTATTTTTCTGTTGTTGGTTATGGTTTGACAATTGGTTATGAATGTATGCTGACTGGACTGGTTTCTTTTATCTAGTGTGTGGTTTGAATGCAGGATTGGAATGAATTAAGAGGCAAGGACCACGAAGCGGTTGCAGGGATCTTGGAATATATTGAGGCGCGAAGAGGAGCATAGTTTAGCACGAGCCTTTCTTTTGTACTTCTTTTTTCTGATGAAATGTAATGACGGAAATAACTTAGAATTGAATTTTGTGTAAATGTGGATGAACTTTGAATGGTGTAATGTTTGATTTATATGTGTACGGGACCTTGTATGTTTTTTGTAATATGAAGGATTTTGAAATGGGTAGTGTATTATGTATGGGACTTGAGTGTATGTATATGGTATTCTGTAAAACGGAACTTGAATACGGGCTTTTTGTAATGGATTCTGAATGATAAGCCTAATTTGAGGCCAAATTGAATGATGTCGAACTTGACGTTTGAACGAGGATGAACTGTTGGTGGATGTAATAATGGACAAAACATTTTCAAATGAAGTTTGAATCTTCTTTTTTCGACTTTGCATTCCACTTTCAATTTTTGCATGACTTCTTTAATTCATTCCGTACTTTATATCCATGTGTGATTATTGTCATTGAAAAGAATTCAACCCTTTGCTTTAACGATTCTCAGTGCCTGGAATGATACTAAAAACTCCAAATCTCCCTCCATTCTAAAAAGAGCTCATCAAAAGCTCACATTCACGAATGATCTGGTGTTAATCAACTCACTGTGATCTTAGTCCTTAAATTCCAAGTCCTTGAATGAAATCTTAATCCATGAAAGCTTGTTAATTACCACGTAATAAAGGGAGAACCCACTGCACGAAAATCATCTGATAATACCAATAATAACTCAAGCAAAGGGAAATAAACCCTAACCTTGTGGACCTTGTTCAAAAGGAGAACCAATCAAATCAAGCTTGCAGAATTTAGTAACCTCTAAAGATCCTCGATCTCATGCCAAATTTATTAGTCAATGATGCCTGATGTGTTATATGACCTAATGGAGGTATGTACATGAATGCGAAGCGTAAGCCAGTTAGAAATTAAAGGGTAGGACAAATTTGGGGTATGACACAAGGCAATTAGGAGCAATTACCTTAGTATTTGTAAAAAATATGTTCTTTTAGCCTTTCAGGGTGAAAGGATCTATCCTTGCCATAAGAGGGCATGAAGCCTTTCATTTGGAGGTTGAAGGGTCGTCGCAATGTCGTTCTCCATAAGAGTGTCCCATGCCATAAAGAGGCAGGTAGTCTAAGGAAAGGACCAGAATAGACTTTCGTAGGCAACCAGAGGATACCTCAGCCTTTTTGTAGGCAACTTCCGAGGGTCGAGGTCATATTGGTGTATCGAAGGCAGCATCATTAGGGTCTTATGACCTTTGCATAATCGAGGCAGCACGGCGGAGGTATCCTCGTATTCGAGGGACAATGGCTATTCTGCAAAAAATACAAGGCAACAAGGCAACAGGCAACAAGCAACAAGAGGGGTTACCAAAAAGTGTGCGTGGGTGCAACAATCATGTGATTAAATTCAATTATTTATCTTGTAATTAATTATTCTAAATTGATTCAAGGCTTGCCCTCCCTAAGATTACTAACCACAACAATTAATATTAACAGTAATAATAGCAATATGGGGAAGGGGAAAAAGAAAACAGCGGAGGAAAGGAGGAATGAAGCCAGCGGGTTTGATATAAAGAATAAATAAAAGTAGAAAAATAAAGGAGATTGAAGTTTAGGGTTACCGACTATTCGAGCTTTGACGGTTGGCAAACCCTAAAAAGGTGGGAAAAATAGCAAGCAAAAGTAGGGTGAGTGCATTATCAGTTCAGAGGCAGACATAGCTAACCCTAATCAAAAATAAAAGATAAAAGACATTAAAATAAATAGATAAACACTTAGCTTTGAATTTGATCTGGTATGGTTCGTAGTCGGGGGTTGACCCTGAAAAATATCTGGCAAAGGCAAAGGAAAAAAAAGAAGGAAGAAAGTGAATGTAGGCAAGATTTTATTTAAAGGCAAACCCTAATTAAAAGGAAACAAAATAGATTTTAAAATAATAATTAGATTGAATACTTAGCTTCGGATCTTGATCAGGCGCGTAACCAGAAGGCATTTGAAAAGTCAACCCTGAAAATGACATAGAAAGAGCAATATTTTTAGTGTAGGGAAAATTCTCATAAACCCTAAGTTGGGCGTAAATTGAATAAAGTAACACAATCAATTTAATTAATTATTGGTCTCGCGACCTAATTAATTAAATCGGAGGAAGAAAATAAAATCAGACGCAGAGGCATTTTTTATGGATTTTTTAGAGTTAAAATAAAATATATATGGATTTTTGAATAAATATGAATAAATAAATATAATTAAAATAAATAAGAAAATAATTTGATTTAAAGGAATTACTAATTATAAATAAATAAAGAAATAAAAGAGAATAAAAGAAAATAAATATGTATCAGAAAATAATTTAAGTAATATAAATGTAATTAAAGAAAATAAATAAATTAAAACCAAATATCATTATTAGTAAAAAAAGGGTTTTTGAAAATAATATATAGTTTTTATAAATAAATCAAATAGAAAACATATATATATATATATATATATATATATATATATATATATATATATATATATATATATATATATATATATATATATATATATATATATATATATATATATATATATATATATATATATATATATATATATATATATATATATATATATATATAAATGTATAAAATAAATAACTAAAGAAACATTATGTAATAAAAACAAAAAATTTGGAAAACTTAGCGTGTGATTCTGTGTGACGCGCCTCTGAGGGACCATGGTGAGCCTGCATGCTTTAGTGCGTGGTATTGATCCAAGAATGCATCCAACGGCTGAGACGGTGAGGGAATACGATAGCATATACGTCTTAATGCGCTGGAACTGGCATCATCCTATACCTCTGCGCGCCAACATTTTTTTGAATTGAGCCAATAGGACTGCGCCACGCAGTCGTCTTCTACCTTGGGAATATTCAGATGCGTTTTTACAACGCTTTTTTATTACATCGCTATAAAAGCCTATGCTTTCCATACCTGCAAAATAGCGAATGGCCCCAAACCAACAAGAAAATTTTTCGCGAGTACACGAAACGAATCGTCTAGGCCTTGCGAACCTGACCCTGGCCTTGATTAACCCTAATTTTACCTATGCTAAAAAACCCCAATTTGGAGATTCAAACGCTAGCATGGCAAGTCATTCATAACAACATAACAGTGTCCATAAATATCCAGAATCGATCAATACACAATATTAAATACAAATACATGAATTAAAATTGATAATGATGCATGAGTAAGGCTAATCGACCAAGTTTCAAGTAGTGCAAACCGTTGAGAATTTGGCACGATTCTGAGTGCGTTTCTTACGTGTGAAGATTGGAATGGCTTCAATGAACACCAGGGAACGTTTTGCAATCAACAAAAACACTTGAATCGTCCTGCAATTAGGAGTTGGAACTTTGATTTTCTTTGAGTTTTTTGGCTTCGGGTTAGGGTTCTCTTGCAGAAATGTTTTTGTAACCCTGGAGTTTGGCTTTGATCAGTATATATATGAGATGAAATAGATCAATAAAATTTGATCAATTATCTTTTGGATCAATGATTGAATGTGATGAAAATTTGATTGAAATTTTCTCCATATCCTTTCTAATTTTGGCTCAATTTCAATCTTTATGGGGCCAATCTCTTTTGCACGAATTTGGATTGAATTTTTGGTTTAAATGATGATTGGCATTGGTTAAAAATAAAAAAAATCAAATTTCTTTCAATTATATGATTTATTTTAATTTTAATCACTTCTAATATGAATAAAAAATTCATAATAAATCAAATAATTTAAGTAAATTCGTGGCAATTGATTTTTAGGCTTTGGATAACTTGTAGATCAAGATTGAATCAAAATAACTTGGGCCCATTTGCAAAAATATTCAAATTCCTTCACATTTTTCCCTCCAAAATAGTCCAACTTTGACAAGGCCTATCTCTCTCGATTTTTGAGGTATAGAGGAGTTCTAGGACTTTTTAGAAACCTTAGAGAGTCCTCTAACCAGTGTCTTTGGTCTCATATTAAAATTATTTTCCATGCTCCTTGTGTATTCTTTTGAAAAAAGTGACTTTTTGTTGACCTTTGAAAAGGACCTATAATGTTTTGGTCCATATCTCTCAAATGAAGCATTTTTAGCCTTGGCATGTGAGAGACAAAATTGCAGGGAATCCAATTTCCTTCAAAATAAGCTTTGGATAGAAAATTTCTGATGTTCCATATGAGAGTTATGGGTGGTCAAATTTCAGTTGACTTTCTCCTATACAAACCCTAATTTAGAAACTTTTTGATTTGTTGATTTTTTATCTTTCCTTGATGAACCATGATCAATTCTTGATCAAATGGTGAATGATACTTCAATATGAGGATTTTGACAAAAAATCAAAAGTTTTGACTGTACTTTACCATAGTTGACTTTTAGGTCAACCTAGTAGACTGTTGACTTTCTGGACATTTGAGTGATCAATCCTTTAAGCTGAGACTTGATACTTGTCATAGAGGTAATGTGAGATGTTTTGAGCCATATGGGATGCCTTGGAGCCATTGATTCATTGATTTTCCTTTGAACAAACCAAACCCTAGTTTCTGAGCCCTGTTTAGGAGAGTGTGTCTTGGAGCTTTGTGTATTGATTTGAACTTGAATAAGAGAAATAGTATGGGAAAATTTTGGGGTATGACACTAACCCTTTCCAGGTGTTTTACTTTGCTGGAGAGTTTGTCTTTTGAAATTTTAATTTTTGGAGGCTAACCCTTTCCAGGGGTTTTATTGGCAGAATGATTACTAATAGAGACTTCTTGTTTAAAGCCCAAGATTAAGGCTGACATTGACTGAAGATAATCAAGTATGGATCCTAGACTCTGCTAAGGAGAACAATTATTGAAGATAGGGGTGACAGAGACTATCCATGTCTCTCATTCCAAAAGGTGTGCTCAATGTGAGATTGAGACATTCTTAGCTTGTTTAAAGTCTGGTTTGGAGAATGGAAGCAACTCACCAGGATAGGATAAGAGGTGACTAAAGACCTGTTCCTATGTTTATAAGAAACCTGATGGGTCCTTGTATACAAGCTCAAGAGGAACTGGGAATGCTTTTAAGAAGCTTGTGGGTCCTTGTACAAAGCCCAAGAGGAGGCTAATCGAGGGTCATCGAGGGTCCTTGTTATAGCACAAGAGAAAGCTATGTGGTTTTTGAACTTATTTTGGCTCTAAGCAAATGGGTAAGAGGTTTCATCGGGAATAATTCCTCTTGGGTGGATATGTCCTATTTTTGGGTTCTAAGGCTTTTTCAAGATGTTTCACCGGGAATAATTCATCTTGAGGGTTTGAACTACAAATCTCTAGGAAAGAGCCTCCACCGGGAAGACATTCTCAATCCTAGGCCATAGTCCTATAATATATATATATATATATATATATTTTGTTTAACTGTCTTAAGGTTTACACTCAGACGTAGTCCTAAATAATATATATTACAGTTTATATTTGACAGTAATTTAAATGAAGACTGTAAATGGAAAGCTTGTAAAGCCTAACCTGGATGGAGTGGAGGCCTTTGAATAAGTATAAACAGAGCCTCACCAGCAATTTTATGGTTGTTGACAGTTGAAGGTGTAATGGCAAACTGTTGAATGTTTTTTTTAAAACAGTTAAATGTTTTGAAAATACAGTTTAGAAAATAAACTATGAAAAGAAAAGGGTGTTGGGTCTTGCACTCTATTAGAGGCCCAAGAGATTTGTTTACTGTTTATAAAAACAGTTGAAAAGAAATGAAAAGATGTAAGGTTCCGTTGTCTGAGAACCTTGGTCGTCTGTTTAATTTGAAGTTTTAAAACAGTTTTGAATTTTGACAAAAGTCAACTTAATTAGGGTAAAGACAAATTCTATACCTTATTAAGACCTAAATGATTAGGGTTTTATCACTAAAATATTTATGAGAGATTAGGTTTTGAGAATTCAAGGAAAACATGTATTAAAATATTTTTAAAATACTTAAACCACACCATTTTTAACCTAATAAAAATACATGAAATAAATAAGATTTTTGTGATTTTTTTGATTATTCATAAAATATATATATTAATTAATAAGTGTGTGAAAAATGAATTTAAAATGAATTAGCTTGATAGGTTAAATAAATGGTTGAAGTTGTGAAGAAACTAGAGAAGAAAAGTGGTAAGAAATTGGCTTTTGGCCCTAGCAAGGTTCGAACACGCGCCCTTATGATCACACCACAAAACTTGGCCAACTGAGCTGCGCGCTCAGCTTGTTATACATACAAACATGATTAATTATATTTTAAAACAACCCAGGAGATTCAAATTTCGCGCGCACCATTGTCGTCTTCTTCCTTGAGCTCGAAACAATTTGAATTTCTAACTCTCTGGTTTCTCAACCAAATGGTAGGATGTAAACATCAATCTTGCTCGTTTTTAGATGAGGAACATGATTATGAGCCCAAAACTTATTTATTCTAAGTGTAACTAACGAATTTCAGCATGAACACAAAGAACACAAAAACCCTAATTTCAAAATTAAATGACGAACAAGATGGATAAATGAATGATGATAGAGGGTTTTTAATCCTCTGATGATGATGAACAAACTGGTATCGAGATATATTGGAAAGAGTACTTAAATTAGAGTGTTGGAGTTTGGAAAAATACCTCTGATAGTGGAGGTCGTGAGGATGATAGAGAACACCTGGGCTTGTATGAATGATCCTAAAAGCTTCCTAGGGACTCAGTGATGCTAGCTGAATGCTTATTGTGACTTGAATACCTCATAATCGTTCAACCCGATCCCTTCAATTTAGACTTCAAGTGAACATGGAGGTTGATGAATCTGTAGTTACAGATGAGCTGCAACCATCTAGATAGCTTCACCACACCCTAAGGAATGTGTTTGGATGCTTGGACTTCCTTGACTTCCTTTGAATCGTGCCACAGACCTCCAACTGACTTTGCTCTAAATTGAAAGTGAAGATGGTGTTCTTGCACTTACATAAGTGTTACAGATGTTTGGATCACCTCTAATGGACCTCTATGAAAGATTAGAACACTTAGTTTCAAAGGAGGAGCTTTGGTTTGAAGAACCCGAGTCTTCTTGCCAAAGAACCTCATAAAATGCTATGTGTGAAAGGAAGAAGGAGAAAGCAAGAACTATGGTTGCTTTGGTGTGTTTAATATGAAGGAGAGCACTTATATTTATAGGCAAAGACTTCTGTACAGATTGAGGGAGTGAGCTTGCTTAGTGAGGGAGTTTTGGTTTCTTGGCCATGAAGAAATTCAAAGAGTATCCAAAATGCAATGATGGCCAAACCGAGCCTATCTCCCTATCCATTGATTCCATCTGATCTCGGGGAACATTTCTGATGTGTAGAGACTTTCTATTGGCTTAGGAGAAGATTCCAATTGGTGAATCATTGCTTACCATAAATTCTCAAAAGTAATGATTACATAATCACATGTTCTTGCTTTTAGGAATCTTCTTCAATTCTTATGCCATGGTGAAAATGGATGTATGGTATGATTTCAGATGTATTATGGGTCGTGTAACATCATTTAGTGGAGCCATTTGTATAAAATTGCAAAGTTTCAAATTGTTCATGACCTATAATTTTACTCCATGAGGCCAACTTTGAACAAGCATAACTCCTAGCTCAAAATGAATTTGGAGGAGGTTGAGCATAATTTGGAAAGCCCTACGCATCTTATTCAATTCATTAGTTTGGGGTTTCTTCAGAATCATTTGGGAAAATTGTGAAAAATGGGCCCAAAGTTGGAAGAAAACTAAGTAAAAAACACTTAGAAAAATTTCTAAGTTTTAAAGGCCTATAACTTCCAAATCCCAAATCTCTTAAATGATTGATTTCTTGAAAAATGTTGCATTGTAAGATGTTGTTTTATTTTGCAAGATCTACAACTTTCATGTTAGAAGTTTTTTGAGTTGTGTAGGTGAAATTTTGAGTTCCCATAATGCCCTAAAAACCCTAATTCCTAACTTTTTGATCCTTGATGAATTTTCTTGAATTTCTTTGGTTAAATGACTTTAATAATCATGTATTGATGATATTGATCCTCAAAAGTCATGGTTTAACTAAAAACCCTAAAAGTCAAAGGTGATCTTGTACAATTGACTTTTTTAGATGAAGTGAAATTTTGGACTTTTGTGATGAATCAAGTTCTTCTCCTCAAATGAGTGATGTGAATGGATTCTATTTAGGTAATAGAAGTTCTTGAACCATGTTTTGAGTTTTGGATCCATGTCCTGATTAAAAGTCAACTGTCCAGGTGAATTAGGTCAAAAACCCTAATTGTCGACCAGATGAAATTGATGACTGTGGATCTTGAATTGAAGTGAAATGCCCAATGGATATTGTCATATGAACCAATTGAAGATATTTGAACCAATTGATAGATGCCCTGGAGCTTTTTTAGGGTTTCCCAAATGTGATCCCTGATTATAGTCCCTAATGGGCTCAAAACCCTAGATTGGTGAATTAAGCAAACTTGAGCCCTGATGATTGGGTGTCTAATCAACCATAGGTGAATAGAATGAAGCTTTTTGAGTCATATGATTGTATTGGAGACTAATCCTTTTATTGATTGATCCTTTGCCTGAGCTCTTTTGTTCCTGAACATCCTTGATTAAGTACCACATGAACAAGTGACTACTCTGAGTATCTGCTTTGAATCTGATGAAAATCCTGAACGTATGACATCTCAGGGGGGGGGGGTCAAAATTAGGGTATGACATCTCCATAATTAGAAATTACATAATCTTCAATATTCTGATTTGATTCTCTCAACCTTTAGAACTGCGCCACATATGATTGTATAATATTCCATAGAATATTCTGCATTTGTTAATTACATCTGGAATCTTCATCTTTCAGCTTAGCAGGCGGGATGTCATGAGTTTCTGCATCTGACATCTCATAAGACGCGTTGTCACAGAACATGTCTTAACATTTCATAGAACATCTTGTTGTTGTACCTGTTTTGTACATGTTTATATTTGCAAGTCTTATACATCCTACTACATATTGCTGCTACTATATTTTATCCAAACATAAATGGCAATCACATAAATCAAGGCATTAACAATCTCCGGCTTTGGCTTATTTTGGCTAAAACTATACATCTTGGCATTAACACAATTACACATAATTAGCAGCAATAGGAAAAAAAACTTAAGAAGACCAGGTCTTTCACATCTTTGGCAGAGACTCCAGAAATCCTCTAAGTCTTCTCAACATGTTTAATCCATGCTGTCTTCAAATAATCCTTTGTTTCTTTTGATAGTAGTGGACTTCAGAATACATTCGGATGACTCTCCCCATTTTTAGCCATAATATGAAAAAGAGTGTATCGATGTCAGAACATTCAGATGGACATTGTCATACCCCAAATTTGTCCTACCCCTTTACTTCTAACTGGCTTAGGATTTGCTTTCATGTACATACTCTCCATTAGGTCATCTAACACATCATAACTCATGCATCAATAAATTTGGCATAGGATCAAGGATCTTGGAAGTTAGGGTTGTTACTTCACTCAAGCTTGATTCCTATGCTTCTTGTTTGAGTATTAGAGTGTGAAGTTAAGGTTTTGAAATATTGGCATTGTGGACTTCTTTCTCATCAAGCTACAAGGGCTACTTTTCATCAAAATTCATCAAGAGCAAGGATTAGGGTTTATTTCCCTACACAAGGTCAAAGATCAGGATTTCAATTTGAGTTTATTTTCCCTAGGGTCTAGTCCCTCCATCATCTTGAGAGATTTGAATTCAGGGATAAGTGGTTCCCTTGTGATTTACATTTCATGAGATTGTTGGGTCCTACTCGCATGGATTAGGTTTTCATTGCGAAAATATCCTGAACATATCTCTCTCCATATTGCTGGTCTCACACGAAGGTTCCTCTTGGTTTGGGTTCATCTATGTAGTCTAGAGTTTGATTCCCTTTGTATGGGACGATCGTAGGATCCTTGGACTGAAGCTTATGGGGAATTATGTGGATTTTCTCTCATTATGGATGAAGGTATTGTTTGATTGTTTCCAAGATTAGGATCATTATTATTAAGTCACCATATGAAAAGGAATTAAAAAGGGTCATATGAGTTCATTTTCGTTGACCAACTATTTTGTTTCACTCATTTTTGGGTGACTGGCTTATGATACGTTTCTCATTCAAAGGGAAAGGAAAAGAAGACTTTGAGACTTAAAGTGAAGCATCAGAAGGAAAATAAAAATTCAAGTTACTTGAATTTTTAAGAAGTCAACATTCAAATCAAAGGTCCACATCCATATGAAGAGTCAAATTCTAAAATCTATTACAAGTCCAAGGGTACTCTACAAAAGCGGAATTACATTTAAAAATGCAAAAAAGAATGCATTTGAGTAACAGTTGACCAAAGTCAAACAGACCAAAGTTTGATCATATGACACCTAGAACTACTTCCGAGCCAACTTTCAAGCATTCTCTCCATATTTGCACCATTGGCCTTCATGATCATTCATCTTTATCCCTTTTTGCTTTGTCCCCACCACATGTGCATACAATTTTCTTTTCCAAGCAAACCAAAACAGTCACACCAGTCCCTGCATCAAGTACAGAAATAAGCAAAAACCAAATTTTAAACTTGACAATTCACATTAGCATACATACACATTGCAATACAAACACTACAAAATTCAAATAACACAGCCCCTGTACAAATTCAAAACCATTTCACATCCAATCAAGCCCGTACAACATCAGTTCAATGCCATTCCGCAGCCATAACACCCATCCATAGACTTGAAAACCTACAGCAAATTCACATCAAAACAGCACCTTGCATCAAACACACTGAATCAGTTCAGAAACTTGCAACAATTCTTAAAAAGAAAAAAACAGTTTCAGCATAATTAAGTCACTTCAACCAGCCCCTGGTTCAACTCTAAACCAACCACTAACTGTCCATAAACCGACCCTGCTGCTCCGAACGGCACTGTGTCATACCCTAATTTTTTACCCCCCTGAGATTACATATCTTTAGGATTTTCATCAGGTCAAAACAAGTACCCAGAGCAGTCATTTCTTCATCTGGCATTCAATCAAGGGTGTTCAAAGACAAGAAAACTTAGGCAAAGGATCAATCAATAGAAGGATTAGTCTCTAATACAATCATAAGACCCAAGAGCTTCATTTTTTCACCTATGATTGATTAGACACCCAGTCATCTGAGTACAGGTTTACTCAGGTCACCAGACTAGGGTTTTTGAGCCTATCAAGGACTAAAATCAGGGATCACCTTTGGGAAACCCTAAAAAGCCCCAGGGGATCATTCAAAGACATCAATCATCTTCAAATAGCTCATATGACAAGATCCACTGGACATCACCCCTCAATTCAAAGTCTACAGTCATCATTTTCATCTGGTCGACAATTAGGGTTTTTGACCTAATTCACCAGGATAGTTGACTTTTAATTAGGGCATGGATCCAAAACTCAAGACATGATTCAAGAACCTCTACTACCTCAATATAACCCATTTACATTACTCATTTGAGGAGAAGATCTTGATTCTACACAAAAGTCCAAAATTCCACTTTATCAGGAAAAAGTCAACTGTATGGGTTCACCTTTGACTTTTAAGATTTTTGGTCAAACCATGAACTTCAAGGATCAATATCATCAATATATGGATATTAAAGTCATTTGACCAAAGAAATTCAAAGAGATTCACCAAGGAGCAAAAAGTCGGGAATTAGGGTTTTTAAGGGCATTGTGGGAACTCAAAATTTCACCTTCACAACTCAAAAAACTTCCAACATGAAAGTTGTAGATCTTGCAAAATAAAAAAACATCTTACATAAAAACTTTTTTCAAAAGATCAACCATTTAAGAGTTTTGAAATTTTGAAGCTTTAGGTTATAAAAACTTAGAAATTTTTCTAAGTGTTTTTAACCTAGTTTTCATCCAACTTTGGGCTCATTTTTCACAAATTTCCCAAATGATTCTGAAGGAACCATAAACTAATGATTTGAAGTAGATGTTTAGGGCTTTCCAAATTGTGTTCAACCTTCTCAAATTCATTTTGAGCTAAGAGTTATGCTTGTTCAAAGTTGGCCTCATGAAGTGAAATTATAGGTCATGTACAATTTGAAACTTTGCAATTTTGTGCATTTTGCTTCACTAAGTGATGCTACACGACCTCTAATGCATATGAAAACATACCATACATCCAAATTCATCATTGCATAAGGATTGGAGAAGATTCCCAAAAACAAAGGCATGTGATTATGTAATGATTACATTCTTGAATTTATGGCAAATGATGAATCATCAAGGAATCTTCTCACAACCAATTAGAGCCCTCCTCTGAATCAGAAATTTCCCCTAAGATCCTGCAAGATCAATGGTTGGGGAAGCTAGCCCGAAAATGCATCATTGCATTTGGATATTTTCAAACTTTCTTCATGGCTAAGAAACCAAACTCACTTCACTAAGCAAGCTCACTCTCTCAATCAGTACTGAATCATTTGCCTATAAATAGAGGGCTCTTTCTCATTCAGAAAACACACCAAAGCAACCATATTCCTTGCTTTCTCTTTCTCTTCTCATGCTTATGGTTTTTCAAAGTTCTTTGGCAAGAAGAATCGTTTTCTTCAAACCAAAGCTTACCTTTGGAAAGTAAGCATTCTAACATCTCAAAGGGGTTCATTTGAGGTGATCCAAGCACCTGGATCACTTCTGTAAGTGGAGGAACGCCATTGTTGCTTTCACTTTGGAGCTGTTGCAGTTGGAGGTCCATAGAGCAATTCAGAAGGTTTCCAACAAAGCCAAGCATCCAGACGTGTTCCTCAGGTCATAGTGAAGCTGTTCAGATGGCTGCAGCTCATCTGTAACTCAAGATTCATCACTCTCCATGTCCACTTGAAGCTCAAATCGAGGGAGGTCCATAGAGCAATTCAGGAGAATTGAAGTTACAATAAGCATTCAGTTAGCATCATTGAGTCCCAAGGAAGCTTTTCGGATCATTCATACAAGCCCAGGTGCTCTCTATCATCCTCACGACCTCCATTTTCAGAGGTAAGTTTCTGAACTCCATCTCTTTAATTTAAGTACTCTTTGTGATAAAGCTCGATTCTATCTTGTTCAGCATCATCAGAGGATTGAAAACCCTCTATCATCATTCATTTATTCATCTTGTTTGTCATTTAATTTCAAATTTAGGGTTCATGTGTTCTTAGAGTTCTCTGAGAAATTAGGTAGCTATAGTTAATATAAATAAATGTTAGTTACATATCTGGATTCGTGAGGAAATTTAGAACAAGATTGATGTTTACATCATGCCATTTAGTTGAGAAACCAGAGATTTAGGAATTTGAAAATCTTTGAGCTCGAGGTTGAAGACGAAGATGGAGGGTGGCGCCATTTTTCAAATCTTTGGGCAAAGTTTATTTTATTTTTAATGATAGGCGTTTTCTAAACGAATGAATAACTTTCCCTAGTGGCCTCACATGCGCTCTTAGTCTCCTCATGCCTCAAGTCTGGGGTTCGAATCCCCCTCGCCCCAGACTTTTTGTTTCTTTTATTTTTCCATGATTTACCACTTGTTTGAAAATATAATGAATTGGGTGTGTGTCTTAAACACCCAGCGCGCGTTGGCCCATTGGTATTATTTTGAGTGTGTGACCTAGAGGGCGTGGGTTCAAATCCTCCAAGGGCCAAAACTATTTTTTTTAACACCCATTTTCTTTCATTTTCTCACAAACTTCACACAATTAATTCACCTATCAAATTAAATTATTTTCACTTTATTTTTCATACACTTGTTATTTAATATATCTATTTTGTGAATAATAAAAAAAAACCATAAAAATATTATTTATTTCATATATTTTCATAGGTTTAAAATAGTATGTTTCTAAGTGTTTTCTTAAATACTTTAAATATATATACTCATTTTGTTTTAACCTAATTATTTTGTGGATAATTTTATGATAAAACCCTATTTGTTTAGGTCTTAATTAGGTAAAGATCTTTGTCTTTACCTTAATTAAGTTGACTTTTGTCAATTTTCAAAGTTATTTTCAATCTTTGATTAAATCAAATGATTAAGGTTTTCAAACAACAAAAACTTATATCATTTCAATCTTCATTTTCACTGCTTCACAAACAGTAAATAATCATTGGGCCTCTAATAGAGTGTAAGACCCAACACCTTTCTTTCTTTTCATAGTTTGTTTTCAAAAACTGTATTTACAAAATCTCCTTTCTGTTTTCAAAACATTCTTCTGGTATTTGAAGGGCATTATTCCCGGTGAAACTCTTCAGATACCTATGTGACCTTTGTCCATCTTCACTTCTTCTGTTTTCAAAACCCTTAATTGTTTATCATAAATATTCAACTGTTATCAAAACAACAAAATTGCTGGTAAGGCTTTGTACATACTTCTTCAAAGGCCTCCACTCCATCCAGGTTAAGCTTTACAAGCTTTCAATTTACAGTGTTTGTTTAAATTACTGTCAAATATAAACTGTGCATATATTTGTTTAGAACTACGTTTGAGTGTAAACCTTAGGACAGTTAAACCATATATATATATATATATATATATTATAGGAATATGGCCTAGGATTGAGAATGTCTTCCCGATGAAGGCTCTTTCCTAATTAGAGATCTGTAGTTCAAACCCCCAAGATGAATTATTCCCGGTGAAACATCTTGACAAAAAACTTAGAATCCAAAAAAATAGGACACATCCACCCAAAGAGGAATTATTCCCGGTGAAACATCTTACCCATTTGCTTAGAGCCAAAATAAGTTCAAAACCACATAGCTTTCTCTTGTGCTATAACAAGGACCCTCGATTAGCCTCCTCTTGGGCTTTGTACAAGGACCCACAGGCTTCTTAAAAGCATTTCCAGCTTCCTCTTGAGCTTGTATACAAGGACCCATCAGGTTTCTTATAAACATAGGAACAGGTCTTTAGTCACCTTTTAGCCTACCCTGGTGAGTTTCTTCCAATTTAAACCAGACTTTAAAAAAAGCTAAGTTTGTCTCAATTTCACATTGAGTACACTTTTTGGAATGAGAGACATGGACAGTCTCTGTCACCCTTATCTTCATCAATCTTCCTTAGCAGAGTCTAGGATCTATGTTTGCTTATCCTCAGCAAGAGTCAGCCTTCATCTTGGGCTTTAAACAAGAAGTCTCCTCTAGATAATCTTTTTTCCACTCATTTCAATCAAAATCCCTGGAAAGGGTTAGCCTCCACACATTATATCATTTTAACAAAAATCCCTGGAAAGGGTTAGCCTCCAAATCATTCCTTCATTTTAACAAAAACCCCTGGAAAGGGTTAGCCTCCAAAATCAGTCCTTCAAAAACCAAAGGTTCATTCTCTTAGGAGATAATTTCCCCAAAAGAGTCAAAAACCCCTGGAAAGGGTTAGCCTCCACACATTCTATCATTTCAACAAAAACCCCTGGAAAGGGTTAGCCTCCACACATTCTATCATTTCAACAAAAACCCATGGAAAGGGTTAGCCTCCACACATTCTATCATTTCAACAAAAACCCCTGGAAAGGGTTAGCCTCCAAAATCAGTCCTTCAAAAACCAAAGGTTCATTCTCTTGGGAGATAATTTCCCCAAAAGAGTCAAAAACCCCTGGAAAGGGTCAGCCTCCAAAAGCATGACAAAAATCAGTCTTTTAACAGACAATTTCTCCAGCTAAGATTAATTCCCTAAAAAAGAGTCTGCCTCAATTCTGGGCTTTGTACGGAATACCGAATAAAATCCATCAAACAAACACTCTCCAATTAGAGTCAGCCCCTATTCTGGGCTTTGTACAGAACACCAAATAAAATCCATCAAATAAACACTCTCCAATTAGAGTCAGCCTCAATTTTGGGCTTTGTCCAGAACACCAAAAAACTCCTTAGTTTAAATTTTCCCCAGTAGAGTTATCATTTCAATAAGTCAATAAATCAATCAAAAAGCCTCAAGCTTGGGCCTCATGCAAGCCAGCTAAAGTCAAATCTTTTATACAGTAGATAGACATAGCTTATCTCTATAGAGAGATATTTTTACTACTCTACCATATTCAAACAAACATTACATTTTATTTCAATTTCAATCAAGTCTCCCATTTAGGATTTTGAAAGGCATGAGCTGGCAGTAAAACCCAGACATGTGGTAACTTTCCCTAATTTGGATGAGCATCTTTCTTTCATTTAAGAGGCATTTGACTGGTATACTTGCACATACACAAGTAAGGTCCCCCTCTTGAATGAAATGAATTCAGTTATTCTGTCACTCTTTTAAAATGTTTGTGGTAGAATAGTACAAATACCTCTCTGTAAAGATGACTTCATGTCTCTTTACTGTAAACAGAGATTTATTTCAAAGCTTCAACCTTGAGCTTCAAGCAAGGCACCAAAATAATTAATTTCCCTAGTTAGTTCTCCGAACTACATTAAGCTCTGACTTCCACTAGGGATATGTAGGCATGAGGTTCACAAGGAATCTCAGCGAGCTAATAAAATACCAAAAATAGTCAGTTTGTCTATCTGTCTGTTTGTCTTTTAAAATCAATTCAATTCTCTCTCCTAACACAAAGGAGAAACTTTCCCAATCATTAGCAATAAACACAATCACAATGACACAGAGAAGGTTCCTGTAGAGTACTACAGATATGTAGGGTGTTTAAACACTTCCCTATGTATAACCGACCCCCCGAACTCCAGAATTTCTAGTCTAGGTGAAATCCCCACACTTAGCAAACTCTTAGGGTTTAGTTGAGATCTTTTTTTCCCTTTCCTACTCGTAGGACAATAAGAAAGTTCGTGTGATATCGTAGGAAGAACTGAAACAAAATTCCTCCCACCCCGGGCGCATTCTCCTTCCAAATTTCGCGTGAAGGGTCTAGCGTGCCGTCCTCCCAAGTGAAACGGGGAGGTAAAAAAAACGACCACCACAGAAAAATGGCGACTCTGCTGGGGATATAAGTGTTAAAAACCTTGGTTTTTCATCCAAACCAATGGTTGACCTGTTGCTGGTCCAGCCCCAATGAGGAATTAGGGATGCCAAATTCCCCCTCAAACAAAAGAGGTCCTGCCTAACCTCTGTGTCATTTCATGTGTTTGCTGCATTTATATTTGTTTATTTTGTTTATTCTGTATCGGGAAAGGGCTTGATTCCCCCTTGTGGTGAGAAATCCTATACCCGGATTTGAGTGCAACATAAGATAGGATGGAGGATGTCTTCCTGGTGAAGACCCTCTAATCTTGGTTCACAATTCTACTCTTGGGATTTGCCTGGCTGGTAGTGATTAACTGCGCCACTGCATTCCGAGACTGATTTGTACCAGGAGGACCTAGAAACACATTAACCCCACTTAAAGCCTTTTTTAGGACGTAGAGCGGTGATTACGAAAGTAATTGTCACGCAGATACCACACTCAGAGAAAACTCTCTTATAGATACCAATCAACGTATATTTAAGGTTGAGCAAAAACTCTGAGACCCCTAGAACCCGTTCTACAGGTACAAAAATCCTTATCCTTAGTTTACCATTGGGGCGAGGTTTGCGTTTTGACTTCATGAACACTATACCCTTCAACGCCATGTTTGTTTAAAACTCTTGTGTGTGCATTCATGCATTCATGCATCATTCATTAATAACAACTAAAAACAAAAAGAGTCTTTTTCGAGTCGTTTTTCAAGGAAACTAAATAACGAACGTTTTGAACTTCATAGAAAGAGAGAAACGGAGAAAGGACTTAAGGATCTATACCATGGATTATGGAAGAAAGAGAGCTAGGAAATACACCTTCAAGATTCCCCAGGTCGAGGAACTGGGAATGCTCGGAAAACTGGTGGTCAACCCCCAGGCTTTCAAGGAGAAGTATGGAAAACTTCTGCCTTTGCTCAATACCAACATGGTGGATGGGATCCTTCCCACCTTGGTACAGTTTTACGATCCAACGTACCACTGCTTTACCTTTCCAGATTGTCAGCTCATGCCTACATTAGAGGAGTACTCTTGTCTGATTGGAATACCCGTGTACGCGCAAGATCCGTACTCCGGTTTGGAAAAGAATCCAGACAACATTATCATTGCTTCAACTACTCCTTTGAACGTAGTCGACATCAAAACTCATATGGTGAGTAGAGGAGGAATTCAAGGATTGCCCTCCAAATTCCTGTTTGATCAAGCTCGTTACTTCGTCAGCATCCAAGATATGAGCGCTTTTGAGGAAATCTTGGCTTTGCTTATCTACGGATTGTTTTTGTTCCCTAACATTAACGATTTCGTCGACATCAACACAATTAAGATCTTTTTGATTGGAAATCCAGTTCCAACCTTGCTTGCGGATGCTTATCACTCTGTGCATTCAAGAAACCTGCAGCGAGGAGGATTAATCACATGCTGCGTACCGTTGTTATACGAATGGTTCGTTTCACACCTGCCAAAGTCTAGCACTTTCTGGAACATGAGGGATGGCCTTTACTGGTCACAGAAAATCACGTCCCTCACTCATACGGACATTGAGTGGTGTAGTCCTGACAACGACGAAACCAAGATTATTTTCAGTTGCGGAAGTTTTCCCAACATACCCCTTATTGGAACTAAGGGAGGAGACAGTTACAATCCAGCTTTAGCCCGTCGTCAATACGGCTATCCTATGAAAAATATACCAAGTAACATCCAATTGGAGGGTCTGTTCTTCAAGAACATCGACGATCATGGCAACATGCTGAAGAAGGAAATTGTCCAAGCCTGGCGTCTCATTCACAGCAAAGGGAGAAGATTGTTAGGAAAACATCTTTGCATCTCCCTGGATCCTTACCTTCAATGGGTACGCATTAGAGCATTCAAGCTCAGGATGCCATATCAACATCAAGAACCTATTCCCCTAAGGGAACCAATTTACCTTTTCTCCACCGATGTTGAAAAATTACAAACGGCATTAAACAAGGTATGCCAAGAAAGGAATGCTTGGAGGAACAAGTATCGAATTGTCAACACGGAAAATGTTGAGATTCAAAACATCCTAAGAAGGAAGGATGAGTTACTTGAAGTGCTCGATCGACAAGTCACACAATCATCACTTTCTCATCATATCCCTCCTGCTTCCTGGATCATCGATCAGCTCACGTCAGAGAACGCTCAGCTCAAGAAACAGAAGAAGATGTTAGAACGTGAAGTCGGCTCATCATCAAAATTTTAGAGTCCTTTCTCTCAGTTTCTCTGTATTTCCCTTTTCAAAGTGTGTAAAAAAGGCGTTTTCGCTTAATTAATAAAAGTTTGATGTTTCATAACGTAATTATGGTGTTTCCTTGAAAAATATTAACTTAATGGCATATCATACATCACTTTAGTTGTACGCACTGACACGAGAATTGTCGCGGATCTAATAGTCACTTTCCTTTCTCCAGAAAGAGAGGAGGAGAAGGAGGTGAACCAAGACTTTCAAGCTGTCTCATCCATACAACACTCGTTCAAGTCACAAGAAAAGAATGGAAGACTTTGAGCAAGAGAATGAAGAACTCAGAGAAGAGATTAATACTCTCAAGGGTACTGTTGAAAGACTCAATAGTATGGTAGAAGCCCTGGTAGTTGCGCAGAATCGACCAACGCCAGAAGAACCGCAAAGGACTGTGGTTTCCGAGATTGTTTCTACTTCTATTCCTCAGTATACCATGCCGCCCGATCGACCTTGGGGCATGCCGTATAACTTTATTCCAGAAGGGTACATACCTCCAGCTTCTGAAGCTCCAAAAGTCACCATGGATATGCGTCCACCGGAGGGTTACAAACCTCTGGAAATTGAAGTTCCAAGAGCAACGACAATGAGTTTCGCACAACAGAATGCTGAGATTCCAAGATCTGCTGTCATGGCTTCTCCACGACCGATTATGCATACTTTTCCTCCACAGGGTGGAAAAGTATATCATCACGCTTCAAGTGAGGATGCTGGCATGTATGAAAGATTGGACGAGTTCCAGGAACCATTTCTGCAAATGCAGAAGGAACTCAAGACTCTTTGAGGTCAAGATCTATTTGGAAAGAATGCTGCAGACCTCTGTCTGGTTCCAAATGTTAAGATTCCTCACAAATTCAAAGTACCAGATTTCGAGAAGTACAAAGGGAATTCATGCCCACAAAGTCATCTCGTAATGTACGCTCGAAGGATGTCAACTCAGACTGATAATCAATAATTACTCATTCATTATTTTCAAGACAGCCTGACTGGTGTTGCACTCAAATGGTACATGAACTTGGACAATTCAGAGATTCGTACTTTTCGAGACCTCGGAGAGGCCTTCGTCAAACAGTACAAGTACAATCTGGATATGGCTCCCGACAGAGATCAACTCCGGGCCATGACTCAAAAGGATAGAGAAAGCTTTAAGGAATACGCTCAGAGATGGCGTGAAGTTGCTGCTCAAATTTGTCCACCACTTGAAGAGAAAGAAATGACAAAAATCTATCTCAAAACTTTGAGTCCATTTTACTACGGACGAATGGTTGCAAGTGCACCAAGTGACTTTACCGAGATGGTAAACATGGGTGTACGTTTAGAAGAAGCAGTTCGGGAAGGACGCTTGAACAAAGAACCAGAATCTTCTATTGGTCCAAGGAAGTATGGAAGTTCTTTCCAGAAGAAAAAGGATCAAGATGTCAGCAATGTCTTGCACAAAATCAAGAAGAAATTCCAACCTCAAGTTGCAGCAATAACTCCGGTTGTTAACTCAGCGCCAGCTTATCAACCTCAGGTCTCGCAACAACAAATTCAACAAAGGTCGCAGCAACCTCAGCAGCAGGTTCGACCTCCAAATTACAACAATCGGGCTCCAAGGTATCCTGCCTTTGACCCCGTACCAATGCCGTATGCAGAATTGTTTCCAACATTACTGGCAAAAGGACTCATTCAGACAAGAAGTCCTCCAAATCCTACAAACAGTTCCTCACCATGGTATAAGGTTGACAAATCTTGTCCCTATCATCAGGGGGCACCAGGTCACAATATTGCGAACTGTTTCCCTTTCAAGATTGACGTCCAACGATTAGTGAAAAGCGGAATGCTATCCTTCAAAGATACTAATCCAAACGTCCAAGCAAATCCTTTGCCGCATCATAAAGAAGCTTCAGTGAATTGGATAGATCAACACCCTAACGTCATTCAAATCTACGACATTCGTCAGATAGGGGAAAATCTTGTCAAGATGCACGCTAAACAAGTTGGGTACGGTCATGTACCACCTCACAACTACTTCACATGTGATATTTGTCCAAAGAATAATCAAGGATGTGCCGTAGTTCAAGACGCATTACAAGAACAAATGGACTTAGGATGGATTCAACATATCCGAGTCAGAACTGAACATGACATCAACATGGTTCAAGAATGTCTTGGAGAATACAAAATCTACGAAGTTGAAGATCTTGAAGGGTCGGTAGTCAGGTTCCATAAAACTTTAAATGGACTTGCCTACTTTGGAACAGATTTCCACGCTTATAGTAGATGCGAAATTTGTCGAAGAAATTCACGAGGATGTTTGCGTGTTCGCAACGACATTCAGAAGCTGATGGATGACAATACCATTACCGTCCTTGCCAACAGAGAAGATGATGCAGTCTTTACCATATCTCCTCAAATTAATCAAGTTGAACCAATGCAAGTTAAGTACGATAGCAAGAAGACAGCAATTGCTCCATTAGTCATCTACTTACCAGGTCCAGTACCGTATGAGTCTGACAAAGCTATACCATACAAATACAACGCTACATTCATTGAAAATAGTAAGGAGATACCATTACCGTCTGTTGTCAACATTGCTGATGTTAGTCGAGTCACCGGAAGTGGATGAGTCTTCAACAGAACAACAGAAAATGTGGAGAAACCTTCGGAGGGAGTACCACATAGGCAAGACAATCATCCGACCAATGCTGTTCAAGCGAAAGAAAATGATGAGATCTTGAAGTTAATCCAGAGGAGTGAATACAACATTGTAGATCAATTACTACATACTCCGTCTAGGATTTCTGTCCTTTCCCTACTATTGAGTTCTGAAGCTCATAGGGAAGCTCTACAGAAAGTTTTGGAACAAGCTTTCGTAGAACCTAGCGTCACAATAAGCCAATTCAACAACATCGTTGCCAACATCTCTGCCGGAACTAACCTAAGTTTATGTGATGAAGATCTTCCTGAAGAAGGAGTGGACCACAATCATCCACTTCACATCTCAGTTGGCTGCATGGGTGATGTACTCACAGGAGTCCTAATAGACAACGGATCCTCTCTCAACGTCATGCCTAAATCAACATTATCAAGATTATCTTTCGAAGATTACCCATTGAGAAAAAGTCATGTCATCGTCAAAGCATTTGATGGATCAAGGAAGTCAGTTTTTGGAGAAGTGGATCTTCCCATAACTATTGGACCTCAGACGTTCAAAATCACTTTCCAGGTTATGGACATTCCAGCACAATACAGTTGTTTGCTAGGTCGCCCATGGATTCATGAGGCTGGGGCAATTACTTCAACACTTCATCAGAAACTGAAGTTCATAAGAAATGACAAATTGGTAACCGTATGTGGAGAACGAGCTCTGATCGTCAGCAACCTGTAATCATTCTCCGACATAGAACCAAAAGAAGTTGTTGGAACTAAATTCCAAGCACTTTCCTTGGATAAGGAAAAAAGAAAGGAGAAAGCAACATCTATTTCTTCCTACAGAGATGCAATCCAAGTTGTAAAGGATGGCACAACCAGTGGTTGGGGGCACATTAATATTCCTACCAACAACAAGAACAGAACAGGAATTGGATTCTTTCAAACATCATCAAAAGCTATCCCAGGGATTGAGGTAGTTCTCCCAATTCAAGAAACTTTCTGCAGTGGAGGTTTTCTTCAACCTGTTCAACAAACAGTCAATACCATTGGTACGGAAAACACCGATGAAGAGGAATGGTTATCCTATCTTAACAGAGCAGGATACATCTCCCTACCAGAGTCTGATACACCTTGCTATTATCCGACTAAAGGATCTGAAAGTAAGACTCAACCAAGCAGTGATGAAGTTACTGACAGCTTCACTACCAGAAGTCATGGTTCATCAGAAGAAGTTCCTCTTATCCCCGAAGAAACTTAGGACACATTAGGAGAACCAAGCGGAAAATTCGACTACATGGTGAAATACTCCGCTCCTGAAAGTTCAAGAATCTCTCTTGAAGATATTGTTCCAACTGGATGGAACAGTGATTTTGAGCATCTCTCTCAGCCAAAAGAGATGTATAACCCTTGCTATTCATCATCATCGACTGGTGAAATCATCATTGAGGATTATATCCCCAAGTCACCTTCCGAGGCTACGGACCTAGAGTTCACATATCTAGTCAATGCCATCTTGGGAGAAGAGCAAGACCAAAATACAGAAGAGGATGATCTCGAAAGTGTCTCCGACAACGAGTCTCTCCATTCAGAAGATTGGAAGTTTCCTCAAAAGAAAAACCGACATACTCCACTTGGAAATGGGTATGCTCACACCGCTCAGTCTGCTGAAGTAGAAGAAGATCGTCTGAGTGTTGCAAATACGGTGGTGGGTAAATCAAGACCTACCACAGGCCATCTTAAGCCTAAGGTTCCAGATTACTTAGTGCACAATGGGGTTCGCCACTACTGGACAGCTGTTGAAGTTTCAACTGTTGTTCGCACTCCTAAGTAGGAACTTTCACCGTTATTTTGTCCTCTCACCATAGCCCAGGGTGAAGAGATGTTTCATAGGGCTTTGCATTTTACTATTTCTTAGGAAAATGTCCCTCTTTGCTTCGCCCAAAGCAATAGAGTTTTGTTTTATAGGGTCTTTGTTTCAAGAAATGACTATCAATAAATAAAAATGTCATTCTGTTCCTTCGTTTAGCTTTTCCTTTTCTTTTTCGGAAAGTGGTAATCCTAAAAAAACACCCTTAAAAAACATCAAAAATTTCATTAACTGCATACACCGAGTCTTCCCTCGTTGTCTAAATAAAACTTATCACACATATGCAGATTAATCATAAAATACCCCGTTGAAACGTGCGACCGTATGACTTCTCCAAGCTTTGAGTTTCCTGTATTCGAGGCAGAGGAAGAAGAAGACGAAGAAATATCAAAGGAAATTTCACGGTTACTTCAACAAAAGGAAGAGGCCATTCAGCCATACAACGAGCCTCTAGAGATCATTAACCTTGGTTCCGATGGAAACAAAAAAGAGGTTAAGATTGGAGCTTCGCTCAGTTCAGAGATCAGAGAGAGTTTGATACAGCTGCTCAAAGAATTCTCAGATGTCTTCGTTTGGTCTTATCAAGATATGCCAGGGTTGGATACCAGTATAGTGGAACATCACTTGCCATTAAAAGCAGAATGCCCTCCGGTCAAGCAAAAATTAAGAAGAACTCATCCGGAGATGGCCATGAAAATCAAAGAGGAAGTTCAAAAGCAGATCAACGCAGGTTTCCTCGTCACTTCAGAATACCCTCAGTGGTTAGCTAACATTGTTCCCGTTCCTAAGAAAGACGGAAAAGTCCGCATGTGCGTCGACTACAGAGATTTGAACAAAGCTAGCCCTAAGGATGATTTTCCTTTACCACATATTGATATGTTGGTAGACAGTACAGCAAAATCCAAAGTTTTCTCGTTCATGGACGGATTTTCAGGATACAACCAAATCAAAATGGCACCTGAAGACATGGAGAAAACAGCTTTCATCACCCCCTGGGGCACGTTCTGCTATCGTGTTATGCCTTTTGGACTAAAGAACGCAGGGGCAACTTATCAAAGAGCCATGACTACGCTTTTCCACGACATGATGCATAAAGAAGTGGAAGTCTATGTGGATGACATGATTGCCAAATCAGAAAATGAAGAAGATCACATACAAAATCTGACAAAGTTATTTCAATGCTTACGGAAGTTTCAGCTTCGCCTGAACCCCAACAAGTGCACCTTTGGTGTCTACTCAGGAAAACTCCTTGGTTTCATTGTCAGCAAACGAGGAATTGAAGTAGATCCAGACAAAGTCAAGGCAATTCAAGAAATGCCTTCACCCAGAACCGAGAAACAAGTTAAAGGATTTCTTGGACGTCTGAATTACATCTCGAGATTCATATATCTCATGACTGCAACTTGCGCTCCTATTTTCAAACTTCTACGGAAAAATCAAAGTTGCGTCTGGACAGACGATTGTCAGAAAGCGTTCGACAGCATTAAGGAATATCTGCTCGAACCACCCATCTTGTCTCCTCCAGTGGAAGGAAGACCTTTGATAATGTACTTAACTGTCTTAGAAGATTCCATGGGTTGCGTCCTTGGACAGCAAGACGAGACGAAAAGATAAGAGCATGCCATTTACTACCTGAGCAAGAAATTCACTGACTGTGAATCCCGCTACTCCATGCTCGAGAAGACGTGTTGTGCTTTGGCCTGGGCTGCCAAGCGTCTCCGCCAGTACATGATTCTACATACTACTTGTTTGATCTCTCCTATGGATCCAATCAAGTACATCTTTGAGAAGCCTGCCTTAACTGGGAGAATTGCCCGTTGGCAGATGTTGTTATCAGAATATGACATTGAGTATCACGCATAAAAAGCCGTGAAAGGAAGCATTCTAGCTGAGCACCTGGCTCACCACCCACTTAATGGTCATGAATTAACCAGTTTCGACTTTCCGGACGAGGACGTCATGTACCTCAAGATGAAAGATTACGACGAGCCACTACCAGACGAAGGACCTGAGATAGGATCCCAGTGGGGCTTAATCTTTGACGGAGCTGTCAATACTTATGGACGAGGAATTGGGGCAATCATTGTTACACCTCAGGGTACCCATATTCCATTTACCGCCAGATTAACTTTCAAATGCACAAACAATGAGGCCGAATATGAAGCTTGCATCATGGGTCTCGAAGAAGCCATGGATCTAAGAATCAAACACTTGGATGTATACGGAGATTCTGCTTTGGTCATCAATCAAATCAAAGGAGAATGGGAAACACGCCAACCAGGGCTAATTCCTAACAAAGACTACGCGAGAAGATTGTTACCATTCTTCGACATGGTAGATTTTCATCACATTCCTCGTGAAGAAAACAACTTGGCTGATGCATTGGCCACACTCTCTTCCATGATTAGGATAAATCATTGGAATGACATTCCTCAGATCGATGTTATGCGCCTGGATAGGCCCGCTCATGTTTTCACAGTAGAAGCAATCATCGACGACAAACCGTGGTATCACGACATCAAGAACTTTCTTCAAAAGCAAGAGTACCCTCTTGGGGCATCAAAGAAAGATAGAAAGACTTTGAGAAAGTTAGCTTGTAGTTTCTTCCTGAATGAAGATGTTCTGTACAAGAGAAACTTCGACATGGTTCTGCTCAGATGTGTTGACAAAAAAGAAGCAGAAATACTCATGAGAGAAATACATGAAGGTTCCTTTGGTACTCACACCAATGGACATACCATGACAAGGAAAATACTGAGAGCAGGATATTATTGGCTGACGATGGAGTCAGATTGCTACCAGTACGCAAAGAGGTGTCACAAATATCAGATCTATGCCGACAGAATTCATGTGCCACCATCTCTTCTCAACATACTCTCTTCCCCTTGGCCTTTCTCCATGTGGGGAATCGACATGATTGGAATGATCGAGCCAAAAGCGTCCATCGGACATCGCTTCATCTTGGTAGCTATAGACTATTTCACCAAATGGGTCGAAGCAGCTTCATATGCAAACGTTACAAGACAAGTTGTCGTCAGGTTTATCAAGAATCACATCATCTGTCGCTACGGCATTCCTAGCAAGATAATCACTGACAATGGGTCAAATTTGAATAATAAAATGATGAAGGAGCTTTGTGAAGAATTCAAGATTGAACATCACAACTCATCTCCTTACAGACCAAAGATGAATGGAGCTGTAGAAGCAGCTAACAAAAACATCAAGAAAATCGTTCAGAAGATGGTCATCACTTACAAAGATTGGCATGAAATGCTCCCGTATGCTCTTCATGGTTACCGTACATCAGTACATACTTCTACCGGAGCAACTCCTTTCTCCCTTGTATATGGCATGGAGGCAGTCCTACAAGGGAGAAATTAATAGAAGCCGAGTGGTGTCAAAGCAGATTCGATGAATTGAACTTAATCGAAGAAAAGCGCATGACAGCTTTATGCCACGGTCAGCTATATCAACAAAGAATGAAGAAAGCTTTCGACAAAAAGGTTCGACCACGCACAATCAAAGAAGGCGACCTTGTACTCAAAAAGATTCAATCTTTTCTCACAGAATCAAGAGGGAAATGGACTCCCAATTATGACGGCCCCTACGTGGTCAAGAGAGCTTTCTCAGGAGGAGCCTTAATACTCACGACTATGGATGGAGAAGAATTCACCCGTCCTGTGAACGTCGACGCAGTGAAGAAATACTTCGCCTAAATAATTAAAAGAACAACTCGCTAAGTTGAAAACTCGCAAAGAGCGGCTTAGGCAAAAAAGAGCGTCTCGGTGAATCGAAAACCCGAAAGGGCGATTCAGGCAAAAGTTAGAGACATAAAAAAATAATAATAATCAATCCCGATAAACTTAAAACCCGAAAGGGGTAGTTTACGCAAAAGTTAGGGACATATGGCAAGTAACTGTGTTCAGGACAAACTTGATCATTCAAAATCCATAGCGGAGTATTCATCAGCAGTAGGTCATCTTCTACGAAGCACGAATACAGCGCAACTCGGAGTGGAAGGGAAAGATAACGATCGTCACGTTTCATCGTAGCCCTTTTTCCCAAAAAAATTACCAATTTCCAACTTTGTAAATACTCCATGGAATCAAGCATTTGGCTGATTACCATTCCATAATAATAATTTGAGCCTTGTGCTTTTCCTTTGCAATCTAGTCTTTTTCAGTTTCTTGAAATGCATTTTAAGTTTAAACAGTCATTCTCTTGAAACAAATGTTTTCAAAAAATAAAATGAATTTACTTGCAAAAATAAAGGTGAAATTTCTTTCTAAGGTTTACAAACAATAGGAAGAATGCAAACAGTTGCTCCGAGAACGATTGAGACTCCGGGAACCAAGATTTCCCCATAAGGTCGCTTTGCGAACATCTCCCGATGACGGATCTTCACTTCAATTCATATTACTCATTTCGGACAGCGGACAACTGATAACCAGGTATTCCCAACAGAGTTCGAACTACAAGAAGAGGACATTTCTGATCAACAAGATTCAAGTCGTATCATAGGATTTTACATCCGCGACAATTCTATTCACATTCACTTTACATTTTATAATTGCCATAATATTCATGCATACATTGTAATTGCATAGTCGAGTCAGGCTTTGATCATGTGAATGCCCGAGTCATTAAGGCATAAACTCAAGTTTCCCCTGCAAGTTCTGGAGAAACTTTTTCCTTCAAGACGATATTTCATACACAAGGGTCTCACCAAGCAAGTCAACAAATGGTAGTCTCCCTCAAAGAGATAGTTTGTTCACTTTTGGAGTTCCCCAGCCGAGATTCTCCCGCAGAGCGACGCTCGACAGTCTTCTTCAGATAAGATAGTCTATTTCGCATTTTGGAATTCCCTACAGGGTCGATGAGCGGTTCTCTTCTCCAAGGAGTGTGGATTCCCCGACATAATTGACAAGTGGTAGTTTTTCCTCCTGGAAAACAATTTGGTATTTCCACAACAGGGTCAAGAGATGGCACTTTTCGTCAAAGAAAATATTTCAGAATTTCCCAGCAGATCGACAAATGATCCCCAGCGAAGTCAGCAAATGACAGTCTCTTTCAGCAGAAGACAGTTTGCTCACTTTCTTTCACGACAGGGTCAACAAATGGCAGTCTCCTAGTAGAAGACAGTTTGTTCCCCTAGCAATTGGCAAATGGCAGCCTTTCCCCAAGGAAAGACAGTTTGTCTGTTAAATACTCAAGAAATCGACGAATGGCAGTTTCTTCAAACAGTTTGTCTGTTTCTGGGATGTTTCATCCCCTTCAGAGTTGACAAATGGCAGTTTTCCTCCTAGGAAAACAGTTTGATAATTCCCCTCAGAGTCGACGAATGGCAGTTTTCCTCTTAGGAAAACATGTTTGTTGGTTCCCCGGCATCAGTCGACGAATGGCGGTTTTCACCCCGATAACAATTCGTCCGCCTTCAAACAAAGTCATTAGCCCCTCAAAAGAGCGCGGGTCCATATGACGATCCTTCAAAAAACGTCAAGTTGAAAGGAGGGATGGTGAAGTTTCTTTATTTACCATCAAATGGTATCTTACCTCCAAGTGCTGGTAAGAAGTTTGATGAGGAAACAAACCCTTGAAGTTTCTTTATTTACCATCAAATGGTATCTTACCTCCAAGTGCTGGTAAGAAGTTTGATGAGCAAACAAACCCTTGAAGTTTCTTTATTTACCATCAAATGGTATCTTACCTCCAAGTGCTGGTAAGAAGTTTGATGAGGAAACAAACCCTTGAAGTTTCTTTATTTACCATCAAATGGTATCTTACCTCCAAGTGCTGGTAAGAAGTTTGATGAGGAAACAAACCCTTGAAGTTTCTTTATTAACCATCAAATGGTATCTTACCTCCAAGTGCTGGTAAGAAGTTTGATGAGGAAACAAACCCTTGAAGTTTCTTTATTTACCGTCAAATGGTATCTTACCTCCAAGTGCTGGTAAGAAGTTTGATGAGGAAACAAACTTTTGAAGTTTCTTTATTACCATCAAATGGTATCTCATCTCCAAGTGCTGATGAGAAGCTTAATGAGGAAACAAACCTTTGGAAATTTTCTCTTTATCTGAGATATTGTCCAAACACAACTGAGACCAGTTTCGAGATATGGACATCCGAAACGAGGGGAGGTTGTTTACCTTTTTCTAAGTATCAACACTTAGTTAAAGAAGATGGATTGCGCATCCTACACTGCCATCCATTCGCCAGAGTCTACATCAAGTATTTCTACAGGAGTTTGTCTCCTCATCCCCCGCCAAGTGCGACAACGGGATCAAGTCATGCAAAGAATTTATCAATTACAACATCTCAGGAGCGCCCAAAATTCGGGCATTCTTTGATATTTAAGTCTCTTTCACGCAGGAGAGATCGAGATATCAATCTCTCTCCCTCCAGATAAAAGAAACTTAAATAGGGGCATCTGTCATACCCTAATATTTGACCCCCCTGAGATGACATATCTTTAGGATTTTCATCAGGTCAAAACAAGTACCCAGAGCAGTCATTTCTTCATCTAGCATTCAATCAAGGGTGTTCAAAGACAAGAAAACTCAGGAAAAGGATCAATCAATAGAAGGATTAGTCTCTAATACAATCATAAGACCCAAGAGATTCATTTTTTCACCTATGATTGATTAGACACCCAGTCATCTGAGTACAGGTTTACTCAGGTCACTAGACTAGGGTTTTTGAGCCTATCAAGGACTAAAATCAGGGATCACCTTTGGGAAACCCTAAAAAGCCCCAGGGGATCATTCAAAGACATCAATCATCTTCAAATAGCTCATATGACAAGATCCACTGGACATCACCCATCAATTCAAAGTCTACAGTCACCATTTTCATCTGGTCGACAATTAGGGTTTTTGACCTAATTCACCAGGATAGTAGACTTTTAATTAGGGCATGGATCCAAAACTCAAGACATGATTCTAGAACCTCTACTACCTCAATATAACCCATTTACATTACTCATTTGAGGAGAAGATCTTGATTCTACACAAAAGTCCAAAATTTCACTTTATCAGGAAAAAGTCAACTATATGGGTTCACCTTTGACTTTTAAGATTATTGGTCAAACCATGACTTTCAAGGATCAATATCATCAATATATGGATATTAAAGTCATTTGACCAAAGAAATTCAAAGAGATTCACCAAGGAGCAAAAAGTCGGGAATTAGGGTTTTTAAGGGCATTGTGGGAACTCAAAATTTCACCTACATACCTCAAAAAAATTCCAACATGAAAGTTGTAGATTATGAAAAATAAAACAACATCTTACATAAGAACTTTTTTCAAAAGATCAACCATTTAAGAGTTTTGAAATTTTGAAGCTTTAGGTGATAAAAACTTAGAAATTTTTCTAAGTGTTTTTAACCTAGTTTTCATCCAACTTTGGGCTCATTTTTCACAAATTTCCCAAATGATTATGAAGGAACCATAAACTAATGATTTGAAGTAGATGTTTAGGGCTTTCCAAATTGTGTTCAACCTTCTCCAAATTCATTTTGAGCTAAGAGTTATGCTTGTTCAAAGTTGGCCTCATGAAGTGAAATTATAGGTCATGTACAATTTGAAACTTGGCAATTTTGTGCATTTTGCTTCACTAAGTGATGCTACACGACCTCTAATGCATCTGAAAACATGCCATACATCCAAATTCATCATTGCATAAGGATTGGAGAAGATTCCAAAAAACAAAGGCATGTGATTATGTAATGATTACATTCTTGAATTTATGGCAAATGATGAATCATCAAGGAATCTTCTCACCAACCAATTAGAGCCCTCCTTTGAATCAGAAATGTCCCCTAAGATCCTGCAAGATCAATGGTTGGGGAAGCTAGCCCGAAAATGCATCATTGCATTTGGATATTTTCAAACTTTCTTCATGGCTAAGAAACCAAACTCACTTCACTAAGCAAGCTCACTCTCTCAATCAGTACTGAATCATTTGCCTATAAATAGAGGGCTCTTTCTCATTCAGAAAACACACCAAAGCAACCATATTCCTTGCTTTCTCTTTCTCTTCTCATGCTTATGGTTTTTCAAAGTTCTTTGGCAAGAAGAATCGTTTTCTTCAAACCAAAGCTTATCTTTGGAAAGTAAGCATTCTAACATCTCAAAGGGGTTCATTTGAGGTGATCCAAGCACCTGGATCACTTCTGTAAGTGGAGGAACGCCATTGTTGCTTTCACTTTGGAGATGTTGCAGTTGGAGGTCCATAGAGCAATTCAGAAGGTTTCCAACAAAGCCAAGCATCCAGACGTGTTCCGTCATAGTGAAGCTGTTCAGATGGCTGCAGCTCATCTGTAACTCAAGATTCATCACTCTCCATGTCCACTTGAAGCTCAAATCGAGGGAGGTCCATAGAGCAATTCAGGAGAATTGAAGTTACAATAAGCATTCAGTTAGCATCACTGAGTCCCAAGGAAGCTTTTGGAATCATTCATACAAGCCCAGGTGCTCTCTATCATCCTCACGACCTCCATTTTCAGAGGTAAGTTTCTGAACTCCATCTCTTTAATTTAAGTACTCTTTGTGATAAAGCTCGATTCTATCTTGTTCAGCATCATCAGAGGATTGAAAACCCTCTATCATCATTCATTTATTCATCTTGTTTGTCATTTAATTTCAAATTTAGGGTTCATGTGATCTTAGAGTTCTCTGAGAAATTAGGTAGCTATAGTTAATATAAATAAATGTTAGTTACATATCTGGATTCGTGAGGAAATTTAGAACAAGATTGATGTTTACATCATGCCATTTAGTTGAGAAACCAGAGATTTAGGAATTTGAAAATCTTTGAGCTCGAGGTTGAAGACGAAGATGGAGGGTGGCGCCATTTTTCAAATCTTTGGGCAAATTTTATTTTATTTTTAATGATAGGCGTTTTCTAAACGAATGAATAACTTGCCCTAGTGGCCTCACATGCGCTCTTAGTCTCCTCATGCCTCAAGTCTGGGGTTCGAATCCCCCTCGCCCCAGACTTTTTGTTTCTTTTATTTTTCCATGATTTACCACTTGTTTGAAAATATAATGAATTGGGTGTGTGTCTTAAACACCAAGCGCGCGTTGGCCCAGTGGTATCATTTTGAGTGTGTGACCTAGAGGGCGTTGGTTCAAATCCTCCAAGGGCCAAAACTATTTTTTTAACACCCATTTTCTTTCATTTTCTCACAAACTTCACACAATTAATTCACCTATCAAATTAAATTATTTTCACTTTATTTTTCACACACTTGTTATTTAATATATCTATTTTGTGAATAATCAAAAAAACCATAAAAATATTATTTATTTCATATATTTTCATTAGGTTTAAAATAGTATGTTTCTAAGTGTTTTCTTAAATACTTTAAATATATATACTCATTTTGTTTTAACCTAATTATTTTGTGGATAATTTTATGATAAAACCCTATTTGTTTAGGTCTTAATTAGGTAAAGATCTTTGTCTTTACCTTAATTAAGTTGACTTTTGTCAATTTTCAAAGTTGTTTTCAATCTCTGATTAAATCAAATGATTAAGGTTTTCAAACAACAAAAACTTATATCATTCCAATCTTCATTTTCACTGCTTCACAAACAGTAAATAATCATTGGGCCTCTAATAGAGTGTAAGACCCAACACCTTTCTTTCTTTTCATAGTTTGTTTCCAAAAACTGTATTTACAAAATCTCCTTTCTGTTTTCAAAACATTCTTCTGGTATTTGAAGGGCATTATTCTGGGTGAAACTCTTCAGATACCTATGTGACCTTTGTCCATCTTCACTTCTTCTGTTTTCAAAACCCTTAATTGTTTATCATAAATATTCAACTGTTATCAAAACAACAAAATTGCTGGTAAGGCTTTGTACATACTTCTTCAAAGGCCTCCACTCCATCCAGGTTAGGCTTTACAAGCTTTCAATTTACAGTCTTTGTTTAAATTACTGTCAAATATAAACTGTGCATATATTTGTTTAGAACTACGTTTGAGTGTAAACCTTAGGAAAGTTAAACCATATATATATATATATATATTATAGGAATATGGCCTAGGATTGAGAATGTCTTCCCGGTGAAGGCTCTTTCCTAATTAGAGATCTGTAGTTCAAACCCCCAAGATGAATTATTCCCGGTGAAACATCTTGGCAAAAACCTTAGAATCCAAAAAAATAGGACACATCCACCCAAAGAGGAATTATTCCCGGTAAAACCTCTTACCCATTTGCTTAGAGCCAAAATAATTTCAAAACCACATAGCTTTCTCTTGTGCTATAACAAGGACCCTCGATTAGCCTCCTCTTGGGCTTTGTACAAGGACCCACAGGCTTCTTAAAAGCATTTCCAACTTCCTCTTGAGCTTGTATACAAGGACCCATCAGGTTTCTTATAAACATAGGAACTGGTCTTTAGTCACCTTTTAGCCTACCCTGGTGAGTTTCTTCCAATTTAAACCAGACTTTAAAAAAAGCTAAGTTTGTCTCAATTTCACATTGAGTACACTTTTTGGAATGAGAGACATGGACAGTCTCTGTCACCCTTATTTTCATCAATCTTCCTTAGCAGAGTCTAGGATCTATGTTTGCTTATCCTCAGCAAGAGTCAGCCTTCATCTTGGGCTTTAAATAAGAAGTCTCCTCTAGATAATCTTTCTGCCACTCATTTCAGTCAAAATCCCTGGAAAGGGTTAGCCTCCACACATTATATCATTTTAACAAAAATCCCTGGAAAGGGTTAGCCTCCAAATCATTCCTTCATTTTAACAAAAACCCCTGGAAAGGGTTAGCCTCCAAAATCAGTCCTTCAAAAACCAAAGGTTCATTCTCTTAGGAGATAATTTCCCCAAAAGAGTCAAAAACCCCTAGAAAGGGTTAGCCTCCACACATTCTATCATTTCAACAAAAACCCCTGGAAAGGGTTAGCCTCCACACATTCTATCATTTCAACAAAAACCCCTGGAAAGGGTTAGCCTCCACACATTCTATCATTTCAACAAAAACCCCTGGAAAGGGTTAGCCTCCAAAATCAGTCCTTCAAAAACCAAAGGTTCATTCTCTTAGGAGATAATTTCCCCAAAAGAGTCAAAAACCCCTGGAAAGGGTCAGCCTCCAAAAACATGACAAAAATCAGTCTTTTAACAGACAATTTCTCCAGCTAAGATAAATTCCCTAAAAAAGAGTCAGCCTCAATTCTGGGCTTTGTACAGAACACCGATTAAAATCCATCAAATAAACACTCTCCAATTAGAGTCAGCCCCAATTCTGGGCTTTGTACAGAACACCAAATAAAATCCATCAAATAAACACTCTCCAATTAGAGTCAGCCTCAATTCTGGGCTTTGTACAGAACACCAAAAAACTCCTTAGTTTAAATTTTCCCCAGTAGAGTTATCATTTCAATAAGTCAATAAATCAATCAAAAAGCCTCAAGCTTGGGCCTCATGCAAGCCAGCTAAAGTCAAATCTTTTATACAGTAGATAGACATAGCTTATCTCTATAGAGAGATATTTTTACTACTCTACCACATTCAAACAAACATTACATTTTATTTCAATTTCAATCAAGTCTCCCATTTAGGATTTTGAAAGGCATGAGCTGGAAGTAAAACCCAGACATGTGGTAACTTTCCCTAATTTGGATGAGCATCTTTCTTTCATTTAAGAGGCATTTGACTGGTATACTTGCACATACACAAGTAAGGTCCCCCTCTTGAATGAAATGAATTCAGTTATTCTGTCACTCTTTTAAAATGTTTGTGGTAGAATAGTACAAATACCTCTCTGTAAAGATGACTTCATGTCTCTTTACTGTAAACAGAGATTTAATTCAAAGCTTCAACCTTGAGCTTCAAGCAAGGCACCAAAATAATTAATTCCCCTAGTTAGTTCTCCGAACTACATTAAGCTCTGACTTCCACTAGGGATATGTAGGCATGAGGTTCACAAGGAATCTCAGCGAGCTAATAAAATACCAAAAATAGTCTGTTTGTCTATCTGTCTGTTTGTCTTTTAAAATCAATTCAATTCTCTCTCCTAACACAAAGGAGAAACTTTCCCAATCATTAGCAATAAACACAATCACAATGACACAGAGAAGGTTCCTGTAGAGTACTACAGATATGTAGGGTGTTTAAACACTTCCCTATGTATAACCGGCCCCCCGGACTCCAGAATTTCTAGTCTAGGTGAAATCCCCACACTTAGCAAACTCTTAGGGTTTAGTTGAGATCTTTTTTTCCCTTTCCTACTCGTAGGACAATAAGAAAGTTCGTGTGATATCGTAGGAAGAACTGAAACAAAATTCCTCCCACCCCGGGCGCATTCTCCTTCCAAATTTCGCGTGAAGGGTCTAGCGTGCCGTCCTCCCAAGTGAAACGGGGAGGTAAAAAAAACGACCACCACACACTGCATATATTCACATAGTCAGCTTCGTACACATTCAATACCAAAATAAAGTTTCATCCACCAAATACCACTTCTGTTACAAGTTGTTAACAGTAGCCCTGTTTTCTCACAAACTCATACTCAATTCAAAAGTTCTAACCAATTCACTTCACCCTAACAATTTTCAAAACCATACACTAAATAAAACAGTCCCTGCAATCTGCAACATACAAATCCACAAGCCCGTATTATTGTGCAAACCATTACATTAGCCTAACTCAGCATTTTTTTTAAACTAACAGATTTTTATAATCACCTAACAATCAGTTTAACAAACTTTTAACCTTCATAACTAACCTACCCTTAACTAACCCTCAACTTTAAAACCCTTGTAACTAACTTTCAGATTCCATCTAACAGCAAACAGTTTTCTAACTAACACTGACAGCTTCCACTAACTGAAACTAACTTGAACCTTTAGCTTCTAACTGTCAAAAACAAATATATAACTAACAACCTATAACCAATTTTGTAACCAACTGAAACAGAATCCTAACAACCTAGTACTAGCCTATTTCCTCACCATTCATTTCACAACTAACAACCAAAACAGAATTCATAACTGACTCAAACTGATTTATAACCGTCAACCGATTCATAACAGAAATTTGAGTTGGAACTAACCTCTATATAACAGTACTATTCTTCATTTCTAAGTCTCTCAACCATTTTTTACTCTCCACCACTTTCACTCTTAATACACACACACAATCATTCATTTTCATCCACATTTCTTCTCCAATCTTTATCACCACCATCCTTCACTCTGAACCTTCAATTTCCTTCACTCTCTGAACTTCTCATCAACCCTTCTTCTTCTCCGCAATCATCTTCACCATTGCTCACCAATCTTCACTGTCCATCTTTGTTTAGAATCGATTTCTTCACTCTCAACCACTCTTCATCTCAGAACCTTCATTCACCTCCACCATTCCTCTCCATCACCATTATCTCCACCATTTCTAATTCAACTGTCTCTTCAACCAACCATTCTTCAAACTCTTTCATACATCTTCATCACCTCTTCAACTTTCTTTGCATACAACAACGATGATTATCATCATCAAGACCATACAAGCAAATCCAACAGAGTTACAATGACACCCTAGTGGCGCGATAACAGAAACGCAAGATTTTGAAGAAAAGAACGAACGAATCTTACCTATTGAAGAATCTCTCTGAACTACTTTTCACCTTGACCAAAATGCGATTTCAATATCATCTTCGACGTATCGCTCTTCAGAAATTTCTCCATCATCGCGAACTCTCAGAGGTCACATCGAGAACTCTTTCCCGTTATAGCGTCCTCGAGCACAATCTCCCTCAGCACCAACAACAACGTAGCACCTTCATCGTAACTCATCACGTTCGATTTCAACCAAACAATCTCAACGTCCACCGCTTGTTTCCGATTCAGGGAGCTGCTCCGAGAAGGATTTAGCGAAGAGATGAGGGAGGTCTTGTTGCGGTGGGGGTCGGAGCATTGTTACGGTGATGTTCGCTGAAATTTGATCAGAGAGGAGGATTAAGCTTTCCGGCCGCCGTCGCGTTTGAGGAAGAGCAGAGAGTTTCGTTCAAGAAACTTGAAAGGTCATAACTTCAACCCTAAATCCCCTTTCTATTTTCTTTTTTTATTATTCTTTTAATTGTTTTTTTATTATTATTATGTTGGATTGATAATGACACGAATCATAACAAAATTCTAGGCCAAACAATTCTTCTCCCCTGGCCCACGGATCTCCATAAAATCTGATAACAAAAAAGACAATTCTTGGGCCAAGCTGCTATTCGCACACACCCCCTATGGCCCATACACGCCATTTTTGGTGTGTTAAAGAAACAATAACAAAAAAGCAATGTTGGGCCATCCCCTGTGGGCCTGTACGTTTTGCTCTTCACACCACTGTATTCATTTCGCACCTCCATGTTTCCATCATCTTTATTTTAGGTTAGTTAGATTTTTTTTTCTATTTTCTTTTACCTAATAAAATTCATATTTTCTCATGCTAATTTTAGACCTTAGTGCTAATTTTTTACATAAAAAATAATCACAAAAATATTAGTTTAGGCTAATTCTCTTTTAATTCGTTTTGGTTAATTTGAATTCTTTTTTACATAAAAACCATAGAAAATAAATAGTATCTTTTAATTCATTTTCGCGCTATATTTTGAATCATTTGTTTTCATGTTTGGTGATATATTTTCAAGTCATGCTTTTAGTCAATTTTGTACTAATTTTGTATCATGCTTACTTGTGATTTTTACTTGTAACTTCACTTGTATGTTCCCATAATCTTAGGACTCATAATTCATAACCTTTAGGCAAGTTTTCCCTTAAATCCTAACATTTAGGTATGATCATAACATTAGGCTAGTTAATCATTTTAGGCTAGTTTTCCTTCTTTTCCTTTTCAATTTTAAAACATCTAAAAAAGGACGACGCGAATCATGCTAATACTCTTTTTTAGTGGGAAAGGAATGATTGGGGCGTAGGCCCCGATGTATGTTATTTTCTACTTAGTGGGAGAAATGATTGAGGCGTAGGCCTCGATGTATGTTCTTACCCGCTATTTAGAGAAATGATTGAGGCGTAGGCTTTGATGTATTTCTCTAATCTCTAAACACTTAAACTATTAAGGCATGATTCAAGTCACAAATTAATTTCCCTTAAAAGACACCCAATAAAAAACACTTAAAACACTTAATAAATGTTCATACTTAAAACAAAGTAAAGAAGTGATACGAAGCCTTTTAGTGGGTTTTCGTCATCATGGAATTACCCTAAAAGATACAAACCAAATCTTCTCTCTCTCCCTCTCTTCTTTCTTAAGGGCGTTGTTATTTCCGCTCGAACGCATCGTAGGCTGTCCCCTTATGCAAGAGCACGAACGTTAACTCCGCCCAACTAAAAAACATAAAAACAAATAGAAAATCATGAGCCGAACTACGACGCTCTGATTCCTGAAAAGGATACGTAGGCATCAAGTCGCGGGGCTTGAACGAGCACAATTGTAAATAATTCCTTCTTTTCCCCATATTTCTTTTGCATTCATTCGCATGTAGGCATAGACATAGTATACACCCTTTAGATAGAAACAAACATAGGTGGATACCATCGAGTACGATGGGCGTGAGGGGTGCTAATACCTTCCCCTTGCGTAACCGACTCCCGTACCAGATTCTCTGGTCGAAAGACCTTGCTCTTATTCTTTTCTAGGTTTTCTGATATTCCTTTCCCTTATGGGATAAATATATTGGTGGCGACTCCGTTCATTTTTCGCGAGCGTGCGACAGACATCACCATCAACTTCCTCTATTAAGTACACACATTGTGGTGTACATGAGGAAGAAGATAGGGGAGGATTCCCACACTTCTTATAACTCAGAATACAAATCACAATTGTGTTCATAACTCAGATCACAAATCACAACTAAACCAATTCCTTCAAAAGGCATGACAATGCATAAGGATGAACACTTTTTGGTGACCTCACATAAGAATTCATGACAGAAGCGAATAACATCCCCAACCCATGTTTCTCTTTTTCGGGATAGCACTTGGCATAGCCACCCATCAAAATACCAAACCCATACACAACTTATTTGAACACAAACGAAATACATACTGACAGGAATTGATGTATGCGATATGTCGTAACTCCATTATATAGCCATTTGAAATCATAGAAATTAACGATGGTCTTTGGTCTTGTTCTATGGTCAAACGCGTTATTAGGAAACATTCCCAAAAGCAATTAATCTTTCCAAAGAGGTTTTTGACTGTTTCTTATGGATAGAGTTATCTTTAAATCCAATGCACACATAGTCATCATTTAAACTTTACACAAAGTTTAAATGAACCCAAACCAAGCTTCTATGTCCTTAAACATGTCCTTACACAAAGTCATCATAGAAAATTTCCTTGTTAGGCTCAGTAGATACTATGTCCTTAAACATGTCATAACATCATGTCATATATTTCCACCTTTTCACCCTTCATGAACCCAAACCAAGCTTCTTCAACTAACCTTGAGACAAACACCCTGTCAACCAAATTAATGACCTCCCAATCACACTACTAACTCCCCCAGTCATAGTAATCCTGTTGTGCTAAACAAAAAACAAATCACGTGTATCACCTCACATGATGTTAAAACTTCACCATATCACAAGGGACATATAAACTCCTAGAGTTCTTTCATATTCTTCAGAAAAATAAACTTTCCCATGCCTAACTGCTGATGCTCTACACAACCTCCTGATGGACACACCGGCACGAGCTAGCTTCACACATCCAGATCAACACATTAGCTTTAGGAATAATCACCCATACATAGAAGTCAAATGTCACAACATTGTTTTTGTCATTCATCCTTATCAGAAGACAACAACTTTGCATACACAAGCTTCACAAATATCTATACTACAACAAATACAAACAATAGTCTTAACTTCCCCTGACATGAACAATCAATGTTCCCTCACTTGACACTAAGTGAAAACCACTAAGAGAATGCCAACTCTACACAAAAGTCCACTTGATTTGGAATTTCTCACATATTCTATAACACATAATGACTGTCAATCTCTTACAGTAGAAGGACTCTCATTATCTTCAGCCATTTTGATCAGATCTCATAACCAGACATCAAACTTCTGTCCTTACAGGCACTAACTCCTAGTGAAGGCTTTCATTATGATAGGATCATGTAATGCCAGAACCTACCACTACCATCAATCACACATTTTCTCAGAGCTTCTACATCAGACAATAATGTTGCTTCTTCAACCTTTCCATGCACAATTCTAGACAATCTTTCAGGATAACAGCACACAGTGATGTTGTGAGGACCGTACCTAATGTAAGTGGACTTTCCATAGCAATCTGCTTAAATTTTCTTTATTACTGCATTAAAGGAGAAATTGGACTTTAATCAAGTTCCGATCTTGTCATTTAAATTATAAACTAAGCTTGAGGGTAGGTGTGCATCTAATTTTCAGTTTTATATCATGAAAGTTAATTAAAGTGGTTGCCTTCTCAGTTGACTTTAACCGGATAAATATTAATAGCTAACAAGTTTCTCGATTTCCTATTTTACTTTGACATATAGTTATTGCTGGGTTTCAAAGTTTAATGACATGATTGCATGTAGAATTTGTCTTCAATAGATAAAGAAAACTATTATATGCTAGTTGTGGCATCCCATATAATGTCTGAGCTGCCATAAACTTGTTTTTCTGTTCTTTCATTAGAATGACTTACTAACTAGTTTTTCCTTTAAGTATACAAGAAGAGAACATTTCATTATATATATGTTTGTGTTAGTTAGGTATTTGATTTTCCATCTAACGTTAAATGCAGAGTCACCATCTAAGCCTAGAATTGACCAGTTGGGTGAAGAACATATGCTTGGTTCTACCTGTACGAAGTTAGACTCTGAAATACCAGATAGGTTAGTCTTGTAAGTAATAATTATCTCCATGTTATTATTATTATTATTTATTTGTATTGGCTTTGAATAAATTATCTCTAGATAGGTTATTTTTCTTATCAATCAATTTGCAGGGAAACTGAGGTTTCAGTGTAAATTGTAAATGAATCTAAGATATTGACTCTAACTGGGAATGTAAATTTTTGAGTTGCTTTGTTAGGTATGCTATTCTTTTGGTTTTGGGATAAATAACTGTTACCCCCTGCCATTAGGGCGAGTTTTGGTTTTCCCCCCTATTAATTTTTTTTGTTAGATTCTCCCCTTATAAAACACAGATTCTGTTTTCAGAACACCCTATCCCTTGTTTGGCTGACTGGGCATAGGGAATCTGGTGACGTGGCATCCATGTGGCGTACGTTAAAAACAAAAAAACAATTTTAAAAAAAAATACTGAGTTAATATATATAAAATGTTAATATATGTAATGTATCATTTCAATGATAACATATATAATATATCATTTTCAGTTCAAACATTAAACATAATAAATCAGTTGGCCTAGTGGATGTTTCCCATGCCTATAACATTGAAGACATGGGTTCGATACCCATTGCTTGCAAAATTTTGGGACAAAAACAACTTATTAAATTTTACAAACTTAAAATAATAATAAATAATTTTCCAAATCGTCATTAAAATAAATAAAAAATAAAAAAAAAGCCACCTGGGACATTACCAGAAATAAAATAAATAAAAAATATTATAAAAAAGCCACGTTGGACACAGTCAGTGCCACGTAGGACACAGTCAGCGAAATAGTGACAAAGGAGGGGACTGCAAATGGAATCTGGGAGTTACGAGGGGGGAATCTCAAATTTCTTTTTAAGGGGGCGTAAATCAAAACTCGCCCTAATGGAAGGGGGTAACAGTTATTTATCCCTTTGGTTTTTTGTATCCACTTGTAGAAAAGGATCTGCATTTTGTTCTCTCTAACATACCTTGATGATGATGTACCTTTTGTTGGATAAATTAAATACAGTCTTGGAAAGCCAAAAGAAAAATTCTCCTAGGGTAGCCAAAATGGTTTATTCTCATAGGAAATAGTTAACCATTAAATGCTAAGTTTCTTTTATGTCTGTTTATGTTTTCCTGGTCTCTATATAAAGACCTTCTTTTGTAACTACAACTTTACTTTTGCAATAAACCTTTGCAAGTTAATATAAAGAGAGTAGTTTGATCTGTTACCTTCAAATTGGTATCAGAGCTCATGGCAACTATGACGAATCAGATGCCATTGCCGCAACTGTCGAAGTCAAACTATGAGAAATGGAGCATCCGATGAAGGTGCTGTTTGGATCGTTAGATGTGTGGGAGGTTGTAGAAGAAGGGTTTGAAGAACCAGAAAGCACAACGGGAAACAAAACAGCCTAGAACAAGGCGTTGAAAGAGACGCGGTCGAAAGACAAAACGGCATTATACATGTTGTTTAGAGCAGTAGACGAATCTGATTTTGAGAAGATTGATTGTTCAACTACTTCGAAGCAAGCGTGGGATACACTAGAAACGGTGTTCAGAGGAGCGAATTGAGTCAAGCAAGTTCGTTTGCAAACTCTTCGAGGATAATTAGAAAGGATGAAGGAGACGGAGTCCGTGTCAGACTACATCACGCGCGTGCAAACAGTTGTAAATCAACTGAAACAAAATGGACCGATGCTCGATTTGTCGAAAAGATTTTAAGATCTTTGAGTGACAAATTCGAAAATATAGTATGCGCAATAGAGGAGCCGAAGGATCTTGCGAAAATCATTGTCGAAGAAGTCGCTGGTTCACTTGAAGCACATGAACAGCGCAAAATACAGAAGAAGGAGGAGACCCATGATAATGCAGAATAAATAAAGGAATCCACTAGAGATGAAAGAGAACTCTTGTCTCAAAACTGGCGCGGTCGAGGACGTGGCCGTGGAGGTCGAGATGGTGGTTGAAGCTATCAAAACAATAATTTCGAAAGAGGACAGGCAAGTCAACAAAATTGGCATGGTCGAGGACGTGGTCATAGAGGTGGCAGGTCGAACTACTCCAACATCACAGAGGTGGCAGGTCGAACTACTCCAACATCGAATGCTATAAATGCAATAAACATGGACACTTTGTGAAGGACTGCAACTCATACAGTTGCTACAATTATGGAAAAGGGAAACATCTTGCAAAAGACTGTCGATTCAGGAGGAAAGTCGAAGAGACAACAAACCTCGCTCTAGAAACAGAATCAAACGAAGGATTCTTGTTAATGACCCAAAAGGAGACAAACACAGAAAATGACACTATATGATGTCTTGACTCAGGAGCAAGTAATCATATGTGTGGTCACAAACATCTATTTAAAGAAATAAAGAAAATTGAAGATGGTCATGTATCCTTTGGAGATGCGTCCAAAGTAAAGGTTGAAGGCAAAGGAACAATTTGTTATTTTCAGAAAGACAACGTACTTCGGAAAATACAAGATGTTTATTATGTACCAGATTTAAAAGCAAATATTTTAAGTCTGGGGCAACTCACGGAGAAGGGATACTCGATATTTATGAAGGATCTTATACTGCATTTGAAGGATAAATCATGGCACCAAATTGCTCAAGTCGAGATGGGAAGAAATCGAATGTACAAGCTGAATCTGAGAAGCGTTTGAGAAAAATGTTTGAAAATTGATACTGAAGACCAAGTAACTCTATGGCATCTACGTTTTGGTCACTTACATCATGCTGGGTTAAAAGACTAGCGGGAAGGAACATGGGACATGGATTTCCTAACATGGAGTTTGAAGAAATTTTTTGTGAAGATTATGTTTTTGACAAGCAGACGAGAACTTCTTTTCAAAAGAAGGCATAATATCAAGCTAAGCACATCCTTGAATTAATTCACACCGACATTTGTGGACCAATCACTCCAGAATCTTTCTGTGGTAAGAAGTATTTCATTTCCTTCATCGATGATTTTTCAAGAAAGACTTAGGTCTACTTCCTAAAAGAAAAGTTTGAAGCATTCGAAGCCTTCAAAAGGTTTAAAGTGATGGTTGAAATGTCAACTTATCGACACATCAAAGCCTTTCGTTCTAACAGAGGAGGAGAATATACTTCGACAGCTTTCATGACGTATTGCGAGGAGCAGGGTATAAGGAGATTTCTAACTGCAGCATATTCACCTCAACAAAATGGGATTGTTGAAAGAAAAAACCGAACAGTCCTTGACATGGTACGGTCAATGCTCAAAAGTAACAACATGTCGAAGGACTTTTGGGCAGAAGCCGTGCAATGTTCATTTATGTTCAAAATAGATGTCCACATTCGAAGTTGGGGATCGAACACCGCAAGAAGCGTGGAGTGGACAGAAGCCGAAAGTGTCTCATTTTAATGTATTTGGTAGTGTTGCTTATGCACATGTGCCAGATCAACAAAGAACGAAGCTTGAAGACAAGATTCAGAAGTATATACTAATTGGGTATGATGAGAAAACAAAAGGATACAGGTTATTCGACCCCATAAACAAAAAGGTGATAGTAAGTAGAGATGATCGAGTGAATGAAGCAAGTAGCTGGGACTGGAACAATTCGACAGAAGATATAGTCGAAACTGAATAACCCTTAGTCAATATACCAACAACCCATAATCAGTCTCCAAGGTTTTAAGACTCTGACAATGAAGATGAACCCTCACAGCCCATAATGAGAAGTTTGCAAGAGTTGTATGATAATACAGAAGAAGTACATCTTGTGTGTCTGCTAGCAGATTCTGAGAACATCAGTTTTGAAGAAGCATGAAGAGATGAGAAATGGAAGAATACCATGAACGAAGAGATTAAAGCTATCGAACATAACAAAACTTGGTGATCGTACCTGATCAGAAGGATCGTCGTAGGCTGCTCGGACTGGATCTTCTAGGAAGGAGGAGGAGGGGGGTGTACCTGCAAGGTACTCCAATGCCAAAGTAAGATGACGAGCAGAGGAGCGCAAGTACTAGCTAAGAGTGAGTAAGAATTGAATACCTGACCCTCTAGTTGAAGAGGGTATATATAGACCCCAGCGCTGGGCCATGATCTCGCTATTGGGTTGGATTCCCAAGCCCAACTAGGAGACTGCCAGGTTTCCTGAGCGGAAATATCGGAGGTGCGTGTATGCCCTCTGTCCTGGTTAACCGCTCCGAAGTCCAAGGGAAGACGCGGTCTTTTAGGAGCCACGTGGGATCCGAGTTATTCGGAGGATTGGATATGAAGGAGCCCTGCGCGGAGCAGGGTCCTCGGCAAGGATGATGTCCGGGGGAGAATGAACGCCGAGCGCGGTGTTGGTGCCGAGCAAGGCGTGTCGGAAGGCCATGAACTATACATGGGCCTCTGAGGCTTATTGGGCCGAAAGCGGTGTTGGGCCTAGCCTTGGCCCAGTCCAGAACAGGAGCCCCCCAAGTCGGAGTTTTCCGGTTAAGAAACTGTGACTTTGCTTCTACGCTCGGACCCTCATTTCTCGTGGTTGCTCGGTGGATCGGTCCTCGTTACATATACGCGCTCGGAGGAAAGTCCAGTGGTGGGCGAAACGTCGCGCGTGGGAACCACGCGCTGACGTGGCATAGGCATTGATGGCCTAGGGTCTAGGAGGCGGCGCCTGTCAGGAGAGGTGACGCTTCGCCTTCCGAGCCTTTTTCCCTATAAAAGGGGGCGAATTCTCTCATAAGGGAATTTTCCTTTCTCTATTTATCTGCTCGGCTTCGATCAAGGGTTCCTCGGGGCATAATTTCCCAGCTCGTTCGTCATATCAAGATCGTTGCTTAGCGAAGGATTCTCCCCGGCCATCTACATCATGTCTGCAAGTAAGTTCGTTTAGCCTGTCGTTGCTTTACTATTTTTCATAGAACTTGTGTTTCGCTTTCGAGGTCTTCGCCATCGTCATCCTCCCCGGGTTATCCAAGCGATGCCCGGGGTCGGCGTGGGTTGGCAGGCCGTAGTACGTTGGCGTTAAGATAAGCTTTCCGATTGTCGTGTCATCTGTGAGTCCTCGGCTGACGAGCGTTGTTCCTCGATGGGGTTTGGCCGGGGGCTCCGCTGCTCCTGCTCTACCCTTTCGCTTGTCTTGCGGTGGAAGGGTGGATTTGATAGACTATCGAATTCACTTCTCCCTTCTGCGTGCAGGTGAATCAGATTCGAGCGCTTCCTCAAGAACTGGCTCGGACACCGACTCGACGACCAGTGATTCCGACAGCTCGACGGCAACTAGTTCCGACGTCGAAATTATTGAGGAAGAGGGCACTCCCTCGGCCGAAGGCGTTCACACGGGATCCCCTGGTTCGAATGCCGAGGGAGGGGTTTCCCCTATGCCGTTATTCAGTTATGAACATACCGTTGCGCCCGATTGGATAGCCGAGGAGGCTCTGTCTGTTGTTTCTCGGTATACCGCGTCTCTGGATGGGGCGTTTACAGAAATTGAGGTCCTGGGGGAAGGTGATCCGCCCAATTATCAAATAGGTTGCCCGTCTCCAGACGAACGCATATGTTCTCGGTTTGCCGGGGACGGATTTGCGATGTACGATTACGTGTTTAGGGAGCTCGGCTTCCGGTTACCCTTCTCTGATTTTCAGGTTTCAGTCATGGCGTTTCTATCTCTGGCACCGTCCCAAATTCATCCGAATGCCTTTGCCTTTATGCGGGCATTCGAGATTGTTTGTGATTATTTGGGTATAGGTGCGACGTCTGCGTTGTTCGGAAGGTGTTTTCGTGTTCAACGGCAGGCGTCAAACGGGCGGTACAGCTGGGTTTCGTTCAGGAACGCCGAGCGTAAACTCTTCGGAATGTATACTGACTCCGTGAAGGGTTTTAAGGATCGATACTTCGTTGTCCGCCCCCTAAGTCCAACGGCCTATTCTTCGGTGTCGGATATGGTGGCCGAGCGGGATGCCGAGGGGGAGATAGTAAGGGATGAACATGGGCAGGAAGTAAAGGAGTTCTGCACGACGTTTCCGTTTTTCTGGTGGAAGGGTCATTTTGCGTCTCCTCCGAAATACTACGCTTGGGAGGACGATGACTTGGATGATCAAGACCGGGAGTCGTACTCGGTCCTCTGCAAATATGTAGATAGCTTTACCCTGTCTCGTTGGGTGACGAGGAATGGAGATCCCATACTGAACGAGGACGGGGTGCCGATCACGGAGCAGCGGCCTATTAATACCAAGGCTTTGCTAGCTTGTCGGACTCCCGAGGAGACCTGGGCGTTGTTAGGTTGTGTCTATTCCCCTTGCTTTGTGATCTCTGTCCGGTATTTTGCTAACTCGTTTATTTTTTCTTTGCAGAGGCTATGCCGGAGAAGGAGGATAATATCCTGAAACAAGCATTGGATGCGAGGAAGAATCAGAAGAAGAGGAACCAGGGTACCGGAGCTGGAGAGAACTCAGGCTCGGCAGGCTCCCCTCACAAGATTCATGTCGACGAGAGGTTACCCAAGAGACCTCGTGCTTCCGAGGGGGGACGTCCGGATCAGTCGAACCTGGGTCCCGGGCGCGCCTTCGTGTTGCCTTCTTGCTACAAGGATGGAGGCTATTTTGAGAAGTTCCCCTTGGCTACCTCACCGGATGAAGCTCGTCGGATCAGTGATATGGATCCCCCGTCTCTTCAGAAACAGTTGGCGTGCGACAGTGCCGCCGTGGTGAGGGTCTTGGAGATGGCCCAAGTGTTGGCTAGTGGAGGTTCGGGCTCGACCGAGGCCCTGAAGGAGGCCGAGGCGGCTAAGAAGGTGGCCGAGGACAAGGTGAAGACCATGGAGGTCGAGCGCAAGGAGTTGAGGAAGAAGGTCGATGCGGCCCTGAAGCAGAAAGATGCGGAGGTCGCGGCTGAGAAGAAAAAGCTGGCTGACCTTCGACTCGAATGGGCTCCCTCGGCTGACGAGTCGCCGGATGTGGCAGCTCTGAAGTCCAGGGCTGAGTTTGCGGAGAAGATAGAAAGCCTGAAGATAAGCCTGGCCGACATGGCCGACGTCGGTTTCGAGCGTGCTCTTAACCAGCTGAGGCTTCTGAACCCTGGTTTGAAGGAGGATAATGTCGGGCTCTCTTCGAGGATCGTAGATGGCGTGTTGGTGCCTGAGTCCCCGGGGAGTGAAGAGTAGAAAGTGTAGTTCCGGGCCTGCGTGTCCGTTTTTCTCGGCCTGCGTGCCATTCTTTTTGTTGGGCTATGCCCGGATAATTTTTGGGGCCTGCGTGCCCGGTAATGATTGTAACCTTTGACATCGCCGGCCAAGTTGGTCGGCAATTTTAATGTCTTACAATTCTTCTTGCTTATATCTGTTTATTTTTACTTTCGGCGTTATCACTGTATGTTTGTTCTTTTCGATAACATTCCTGCCGTGCTTGTATGACGAGGTATTTCCTCTGAACTTAAAGTATTTTGCGGTTGTTCTAGGTGACCGATGACTTATGCTCGGACATGCCGGAGAGTCACCAGTATACTTGTGATATTATTCGTTTTGTGGGCTATGCTCGACCTAGATTGATTGCCCGGGCGTGTTGAGTACGGGCCGGGTGCGCAGAGCAGGTATGCGCTTTTAGCGAGCGCGAGACCGCGGTTGCGGCCAAGCGTTCGCGGCGTGAACGATCCCATCGCGAGCTGGGGTTCTGCCATGCAGGTACTTCCACGGGGGGTCTAGGTGTAGAATCCGCCGAGGGGTCGGTCCGTCTATCCGACGAGAGGAACCGATCGTTGCTGTCGTGGAACACTCACGTCCGTACCGACGACGTGGCTCCGTGCCCGTCCGTTACCTGAGTTTGGTTGGGGGCCGGGCGTTTTAGCTTATGTTTAACTGTAATAACGTCTGAGTTTTTCAGCATTCCAGGGTCGAGCAAGTTTTTCACCGAGAAGATTCTCGAGGTAGTAGGCGCCGTTCTCGGTTTTGTCATAAACTCGGTACGGGCCTTCCCAGTTTGGGGCTAGCTTGCCTTCGCGCGAGTCTTTCATGTTTCTGCGAAGTACTAGGGCGCCGATTTCAAATTCGCGCTTTATAACTTTGGCGTTATGGCGAAGAGCTATTTGCTGTTTTAGTTTAGCTTCTCGGAGGGCTGACCCTGCTCGAATCTCTTCTACCATATCGAGTTCTTCCCTCATGGCCTCGTCGTTAAGTTCTTCCTCGAGGGGGAATTCGGTGCGCCGAGAAGGCTCTCGGATTTCTACGGGAATTACGGCTTCGGTGCCGTAAGTTAGTCGGAAAGGAGTTTCGCCTGTGCTCGAATGAGGCGTCGTCCTGTACGCCCAGAGTACACTATGTAGTTCCTCGACCCAGGCTTTTTTGGCTTCGCCGAGTCTTCTCTTTAATCCTCGGAGGATGACTCGGTTGGCCGCCTCGGCCTGCCCGTTCGTCTGAGGGTGCTCGACTGAGGTGAAGTGTTGCTTCGTGCCAAGCTTGGCCACAAACTCTTGGAATTTTTTGTCAGTGAACTGGGTGCCATTGTCGGTGATTATGGCCTGAGGGACCCCGAACCGGGCAAGTATGTTTCGTTTGTAGAAACGGAGCACGTTTTGAGATGTGATCTTGGCAAGCGCCTCGGCTTCTATCCATTTCGTGAAGTAATCGACGGCGACCACGAGATATTTATTCTGGTACGAGCCGACCGGGAAAGGGCCGAGGAGGTCCATTCCCCAGGTGGAAAAAGGCCAAGGAGAGGAGAGGGATTTGAGCTCGGTGGGGGGAGCTAGGTGCATGTCGGCATGCCGCTGACATTTGTCGCATTTTTGAACATGCTCTTTGGCGTCCTGCTGCATGGTCGGCCAATAGTAGCCGGCTCTGAGGGCTTTCCTTGCCAGCGACCGGCCGCCGAGATGCTGGCCGTTAATCCCTTCGTGGATCTCCTGCAGTACTTCCATTGCCTGCGAGTCGTCGATGCATTTGAGAAGGGGAATGGAGAAGCCGCGCCGATAGAGTTTATTTTCGATGACTGTGTACGAGCAGGCTCTCCTTTTAATAGCTGAAGCTTCCTTCGGATCATCGGGGAGTTCGTCGTTCATGAGGTATTTGTATACCGGAGTCATCCAGCAATGGTCGTCTCCGATGGCAAACACTTGTATGGCCGGCGCGTTTTTGGCTACGCTTGGATCGGACAAGACTTCCTGTATCACCGACTTGTTCCCTCCCTTCTTTCTCGTGCTTGCGAGCTTGGATAAGAGGTCGGCCCTCGAGTTGTGTTCCCGAGGGATGTGTGCGACGTCTGCCTTCGCGAACCCTTTCATCTTTTCTTTGACGAGCGACAGATACTCGGCTAGTGTGTCGTTTTTGGCCTGGTAATCGCCGCTAACTTGCGACGCGACCAGTTGTGAATCGGTATAAATCATGACTTCCCGAGCGCCTACGTCCTCTGCAAGGCGTAGGCCCGCTAGGAGGGCTTCGTACTCGGCCTGGTTGTTCGATGTGGCGAAGGAGAGGACTAAGGATACTTCGATGACGAGTCCCTCGTCGTTCTCCAAGATGATCCCAGCTCCGCTGCCCGCGTGGCTTGAGGCACCGTCTACGTAGATGGTCCACTTATTCACGGTGGGTGTTAGGGAGTTGGAGATCGTCGTCATCTCGGCCACGAAATCGGCGAGTGCTTGGGCTTTTAGCGCTTTCCTGCCCTCGTATTGTATGTCGAACTCGGACAGTTCGAGGGACCATTTCAGCATCCTTCCGGCCATGTCTGGTCGGCTGAGAAGCTGTTTGATCGGTTGGTCTGTCCGGACGACGATAGTGTGGGCAAGGAAGTAGTACCTCAGTCTTCTGGCGGCCGTTATTAGGGCCAGCGCGATTTTTTCTATCTGTTGATAGCGGACCTCGGGTCCTTGTAAGGCTTTGCTAGTGAAGTACACTGGCTTCTGCCCGTCTTCCGTTTCTCGGATCAGGGCCGCGCTGGCTGCCTCGCCAGAGACGGCCAAGTAGAGATAGAGAACCTCGTTGCTGTCTGGTCGGGATAGCACCGGGGGTTTGGAGAGCACTTGTTTGAGGTGGGATAATGCTTGTTCGCATTCCTCGGACCACTCGAAAGCTGCTTCTTTCCGAAGAAGCTTAAAGAATGGAAGTGCATGCTGGGCGGATTTCGCGACGAAGCGGGACAATGCCGTGAGCATTCCGTTTAGTACTTGGATGGATTTTTTATTGGTGGGGGTAGGGAGGTCTGAGAATGCTCGGCACTTATCAGGGTTGGCTTCTATTCCTCGTTCTGTTAAGTAGAAACCGAGGAATTTGCCTGCCCGTACTCCGAAGGTACACTTCTCCGGATTGAAGCGCATCCTGCAGGACCTGGCCTGCTTGAAGACCCGCTCGAGATGTAGTGTGTGGTCGGAGTCTTCTCGAGATTTGACGATCATGTCGTCCATATACACCTCGAGTGTGTCGCCGATTTCCCCTCGGAAGACCTTGTTCATCATCCGCTGGTAGGTTGCCCCGGCGTTTTTGAGTCCGAAGGGCATTACGTTGTAGTAATAATTGCCCGATTCGGTCATGAAAGCCGTGCATTGCTTGTCGCATTTCGCCATGGGAATCTGGTTGTAACCAGAATAAGCGTCCATGAAGGACAACAGTTTGTAGCCGGCCGAGTTGTCGACCAGTCTATCAATATTAGGTAAAGGGTAGGCGTCTTTTGGACATGCCCGGTTAACATCAGTATAATCAACACACATTCTCCATTTTCCATTAGATTTTTTAACAAGTACAACATTTGAGAGCCAAGTTGAGTACTTGGCCTCGGAAATAAAATTTGCCTCTAGGAGGTCTTTTACAGCTTTCTCGGCAGCCTCCGCTTTCTCGGGAGACTGCCGACGCCTACGTTGTACTACGGCCTTGGCGGTTGGATTGATGGAGAGGTGGTGACAGGCGACCTCAGGGTCGAGTCCGGGCATCTCTGCGGCGCTCCAGGCGAACAGGTCGGCATTGGCTCGAAGGCAGGCTATGAGTTGCTTCCTTGGCAGGTCAGGGATACCCTTGCCGATCTTCACTGCTCTGTTGGGGTTGTCTCCCAGGGGGATCAGCTCGAAGTCTCCGTCGGGAACAGGTCGGACGGGATTCGATTGTGTTTCCTCCCCGGTCTTCAGTTCTTCTTGTGTGAACCTTGCATCGAGGTCGACTGAGCTGACGTTGGCCGTTGGAACCTGATCTTCCCGAGGACGCTTATCTTCGGCTCTTGGTTTCTTGTTGGAGCTGGTCGGAGGAGCGATCAGCTCTAGTCCTTTGACGGATGCATCGAAGATCCTTCTCGCGGCTTCAATGTCGGCGTTGATGGTGGCCACTTTCCCTGTCCTCGTGTAGAACTTCATCTTCAGATGGACTGTGGAGGGCACGGCAGTTAGCTCGGCCAGTGTTGGGCGTCCGATGATGCAGTTGTACAATGTTTTGCAGTCGATTACCAGAAACCTGGTTTTGACTTGTCTGGACGCTTCCCCTTCCCCGAAGGTGACAATCAGCTCGACGTAGCCCCATGGTTTGGTGGTGGCTCCGTTAAAACCTTGGAGGTCGGAACCCACATAGGGAGTGAGGTGCGAGTCGTCCAGCTGAAGTGTTTGGAAGAGGTGGGAGTACATAATGTCGACTGAACTGCCTTCATCTACCAGGACCCGTCGCACATCGAAGTTTGCCATTCTGGCTCGGACGAGAAGGGGAATGGTGGCATTTGGAGCTCCGCCGGGCAGTTCTTCGAGATAGAAAGTGATTGGCTCTGACTTTCCTCGGAATTTCCGAAGAGTAGGGCCGAGATCTGCATTGGCGCTGAGTAGCTCGTCGAACTTTCTCTTGACCGAACTGACGGTGAGAGAGCCGGGGTCGCCGCCGTTGGAGATGACCATTGCGGTGGGGAAATGTTCCCAGGTGCTGAGGGCGGTCGTCACGCCGACTGAAGGGATGAAGTCTTCCGGTCGGGTTACGGACAGCGCGACTTGGAGCGGTCTGCTGTCTGGTGAGTTCCCCTCGTCAGAGTTTCGAGGGATGTCTCTTCTGGAGGGTTCTCCCTTCTTGGTGTATTTTGCCAGGTGGCCCTCTTTGATCAGGGTCTCTATGGCATCTTTGAGATGTACGCATTCGTCGGTCATATGCCCGTGACTCTTGTGGTACTTGCAGTATTTGGACTTGTCCGTCCCCGGTCTTGTAGGATTTGACTTCGGGGGCCTGATGTTGGATTTCTTGAACTCGGCGTTCTGGCAGTCGGACAGGATTTTCTCCCGGGAGGTGTTCAAAGGAGTGTAGTCGTTGAAACGCCCTGCTGGTCCTCGCCGTTCTTTGACATCTCGGGCCCGGTCGTCCCTTCTTTTGTCTTGTCCTCGGCGCGACCCCGAGTCTTCGAGGTTTGAGCTGCGAGCGGCGCCACTGCCCCTCGGGGCTCTGATTGCGGCTGCCTCGCCTTCCTCAAAATCGATGAATACCTTTGCTTTGCTGAGGAGGTCATTCATCGAGTTTACCTTCTCGATCTTAATAGCTTTCTTGAAGTCACTGCCGGGGAGAAGTCCTCGTTCCAAGATGTACCTCTTCATGTAGTCTTTTGTCTGCACTTGGACGGCCTCCTTGTTGAATCTTTCAAGGTAATCTCGGAGAGGCTCGTTGGGTCCTTGGACTACGGCCTCGAGATTGGCTTCCGATTTCGGTTGCCGTCGGGAGGCTGTGAAGTGGCTCAAGAAGAGTTCTTTGAGCTCGGTCCAAGAATGGATGGAGTTCGAAGGGAGGTTCCTGTACCAATTCATCGCTCCCTTCCTGAGGGTGGTCGGGAAAATGCGGCACTTGATCGAGCCTCTGACGACGTGATAGTCCATGACCGCTTCGATACTCCGGATATGGTCGTCGGGGTCAGTGGTTCCGTCGTATTGGTCCAATGCTGGCGGTTTTTCCATCCCCCGAGGGAGGCGGGCTCTCCGTATACTAGCGGACAAGGGGCTGCGGAAGTCCTCCTCGTCACTCGGCCCTGGTGAATCGTAGTGCCTGTTTCGTCGGGGATCTTCTTGGTTGTTACCCGTCGTTGCTTTGGAGGGACCCCGACGGCCCTGTTCGGGGGAGGGGCTTCTTTGTTCAGCGGTTTCAGGTTTCTGGTTCTTCCTGTTCTTTCTGTGTGGAGAACGGGAACGAGTCCTCCGGCGGCGATGTCTTCTCGGGGGAGACCTTGAAGAGGACGGGGAACGCCGACGGTATCTTCTCGGCGGTGAGCGCGAGGAGGAATAGGAGTGTGACCTGTAGCGTCTCCGTGGGGAAGGGCGACGTCGCCGCTGTCTTTCCAGCTCGTGAATTCGGTCATCCTGAATTCTGAGGAGGCTGTTGGTCAGTTGTATTTCCTTGAGCAAGCGGACGGTAATGGGGTCAGTGCCTTCGGGAATGTTGAGCGGCTCCTCTTCTTCTCCATGACGGGCTCTCTGCCTCTCGGAGGTGTGGGTGAATGAGGAAGCATGTTGCCCGTCGCGAGGGTCGGTTTCATTCACATTCTGGGCATGTTCCGGCACGTTGGTCGTTCGGATCGGTTCGCCGTTCTGAACGTGCCCTTCTGGAGGAACATGGTCAACATTCTGGACCTGTTGTAGGACCTGCAGCAGCTGGGTGTCCTGGGTTTCATGCCCGGACCTTTGTCGCCGACGACTCCCCCGACGATGATTAGCTAGCTCGCGGGAGGATTCCTCGATCAGCTCTTGAAGGAGGAAAGGGTCAGCGCTTGGGATGTTGTTGTTGTCAGCCATGACGATTGGTGATGGTTAGCTTTGATCTTTGTTCTTTAAAGATGGGGAAGCAAGTTTCCCACAGACGGCGCCACTGATCGTACCTGATCAGAAGGATCGTCGTAGGCTGCTCGGACTGGATCTTCTAGGAAGGAGGAGGAGGGGGGTGTACCTGCAAGGTACTCCAATGCCAAAGTAAGATGACGAGCAGAGGAGCGCAAGTACTAGCTAAGAGTGAGTAAGAATTGAATACCTGACCCTCTAGTTGAAGAGGGTATATATAGCCCCCAGCGCTGGGCCATGATCTCGCTATTGGGTTGGATTCCCAAGCCCAACTAGGAATCCAACCCAATAGCGAGATCATGGCCCAGCGCTGGGGGCTATATATACCCTCTTCAACTAGAGGGTCAGGTATTCAATTCTTACTCACTCTTAGCTAGTACTTGCGCTCCTCTGCTCGTCATCTTACTTTGGCATTGGAGTACCTTGCAGGTACACCCCCCTCCTCCTCCTTCCTAGAAGATCCAGTCCGAGCAGCCTACGACGATCCTTCTGATCAGGTACGATCACTTGGGAACTTGCAGAGTTACCAAAAGGAAGTCGAACCATTAGTGTGAAGTGGGTGTTCAAGAAAAAGAAGAATGCACAAGGCAAAGTTGAAAGGTACAAGGCGCAACTTGTGGCAAAAGGATACAAGCAGAAGGAATTGATTATGACGAAGTATTTGCACCAGTTGCAAGAATGGAGACAATTCGACTGCTCATTTCTCAAGTTGCTCAATTCAAATGGCCAATATTTCAAAATGGATGTCAAATCAGCATTCTTGAATGGTGTACTCGAAGAAGAACTCTATGTCGAACAACCACCGGGATACATGAAAGACGAAAGCAAAGGAAAATTGCTAAGACTCAAGAAATCACTTTATGGATTAAAGCAGGCACCTCGGGCATGGAATACACGCATTGACACTTACTTCAAGAAGAACGGTTTCCAGCAATGTCCCTATGAACATGCCCTATATGTAAAAAAGAATAAAGGAAATATACTGCTCGTTGATCTCTATGTCGACGAATTTATTTTCCTGGGCAACAGTGATCAAATGATTGAAGAATTCAAAGGTCGAATGACACGAGAATTTGAGATGACGTACGTAGGTCAGATGAGTTTCTTTCTTTGTCTGGAAGTTCAACAAGAAGAAACTGGAATTTTTGTCTCACAAGAAAAATATGCAAAGGACATTCTGAACAGGTTTAAAATGGAAGGTTGCAATCCAATCTCGACACCAACACCAATCGATCCAGGAGTCAAGCTTTCTAAATTTGATGGGGGGAACGTGTCGAAGCAAAAAAATTTCGAAGCTTGGTCGGAAGTCTTCGATATCTCACATGCACTAGACCAGATCTTTCCCTAAGTGTCGGAATCTTGAGTCGATTTATGGAAGAACCAGTTCACACACACTGGAAAGCTTTGAAGATAATTCTTCATTACATCCAAGGAACTGTGTCACTTGGAATGTTTTACTCAAAAACAGAAGATTACAAGCTAACAGGTTACTCCGACGGCGATTGGTGTGGAGATATAGATGATCGAAAGAGTACATCAGGATATGTATTTTTATAAGAAATACTGCATTCACCTGGCTCTCAAGGAAGCAACCAATTGTGACACTGTCGACAATTTAATTTCTGGGGGAGTTTTGTTGGATAAATTAAATACGGTCTTGGAAAGCCAAAATACAAATTCTCCTAGGGTAGCCAAAATGGTTTATTCTCATAGGAAATAGTTAACCATTAAATGCTAAGTTTCTTTTATGCCTGTTTATGTTTTCCTGGTCTCTATATAAAGACCTTCTTTTGTAACTACAACTTTACTTTTGCAACAAACCTTTGCAAGTCAATATAAAGAGAGTAGTTTGATATGTTACCTTCACCTTTTGAAACATTATTTATGACTTGGTGTACGTACAAGTATTACTTACCACTTCTATTATAGTGTCCTAATTATAGCTATCTTCAGGACTATAGCAGAAGCTAATGCTAGCATTGAAATATTAAACTTTTTAATATATTTATGATACTTTCATGATCGCATAATCTAATGCTAGAATTGTATTTATAAGACATGGTTGGTGTTAAGTGTTTTTTCTAATTTGTTGTCAAAGCATGTATACAATTCTTGTTTATTTTATATTTTATTCATAAAGTTTAGATCAATGTTTAGGTGTGTTAGTTCCAAATTGTGGCCTACTTAAATGGTGTAAAACCGTGTGCAAAACTCCGCGGTTTTAATTAGCGGCCATGAGCAAACCGTGACAAGACCTAGGCAACTAAACCGTACGTATGCCATACATTAAATAAGAACCGTGCTCTTACAATCTGACCATTTTTTAGAACTGAGGCACCCTTAATCTAGATACCTAAAGCATGGCCTATACAAGCCACAAATGTATATAAAACATGGCCCAAACAAGAAAATCGTGGCTTATACTTTAGGTCGCGCCCGCATATCCCATAGTCAGGTTTCCGTGGCCAAATCGTGACCAAAACATAAAACAACAATTATTTTGTATATTGCCGCGGTTTCGTGGCCGTGGCAGATAACATTTTTTTTTGTAGTGAATGTTTCATAGGATTTTTTAATAGCCTAAGCCTAACCTATTTAATTAAATATATTTTTAAAAAAACATAAGCTTGACCTATTTATTAAATAAGTCTGATCTAACTTTACTTTAAGTAGGCTAGACTAAATTCCACTTTAAGCCGAACCTTTTAGAAAAGTCTATTAAAACTAATAACAAATCTGTTTTAATTTATTATTATTTTTTTTAAAACAAAAAGGGCCTTAGCCCAAAAGAAAACTACATCACAACCACACAAGGGGGTGATGAGTAATTTAGTATGTTTATTATATATTTTATATAATATAAACGGAAAAACTATCATTGCAAATTTTAGGTAATAAATATTCATTCTTATGTTTAAAAATTTTAATATTCGTTTTAATTTAATATATCCAAATTTAAATAAATTATTCTTTTGACTTTAGAAATATCACATTTCTTTAACTTTTTTGATTTTACGATTAAATATTTTTCTAAAATTTATCAGCATTTTATTACTGTTTAGAAAATCTGAACTCTATCTTTTTATAATTACAATATGTTTTTCAGTTAGAACTTCAAATCTATAAATACCTCAACATCCTCTTAGCTTTTCCTCAAATCATAGAGTACACTTACTACAACCAAAATCTCAGTGGTAGTGATATTATGGCTCTTACTTTAGGAACTACATTTTCTCATATACTCATATTTATAGGTTCACTCTTAATATTCCTAGTAACCCCTTCATCTTGTTTTAAGCCCAAAACACTTTTTAGTGTTTCTTCAAACTTCACAACTGATTCAGGTTATTCATCTACAATGGCTACTTGGTATGGACCTCCCGAAGGTGATGGGAGTGAAGGTATAAAATAAGTGTTGTATCTATAAAATTATTATTTTTTAAATAATTGTCACTTTTAGTTTATAATGTAATTCTAATTTTTATCTTTCAATTTTATTATATAATTAATAATTTTAATTTATTATAATTTAATAAAAATAACTATTCTCTCATTTATTTATCACATTTCCTTAATCCATATGAAATGATCAACTATAATATTTATTTTGGGATGGAGGGAGTATAATTTTTTGTCACATGTAGTTTTTTCTAGTAAAAATAAAGGTTAAAATAATTTTAATGAATACATTAATCAATTATGTAGGTGGTGCTTGTGGATACCAAAATGATGTTGGTCTTCCTCCTTTCAACTCAATGATATCAGCAGCAAACCCCTCCATCTATCAATCAGGCAAAGGTTGTGGTTCATGTTATCAGGTATAACAATTAAAAGAGAAGTTGTGAAAAAAATTAAAAAAATTATTAGTATTGACTTTTGAACTTTTTTTAAAGTTATTAAATATTTTTATTAAGAATTCACATATTGAATTTAATTTGTTCTAATATTAGGTGAAGTGCACTGAAAATCCGGCTTGCTCGGGAAACCCTATTACTATAGTTATCACTGATGAGTGTCCTGGTTGTGATCATTATTTTGATTTGAGTGGAAAAGCTTTCGGTTCCATGGCAATTTCAGGTCAAGCTGACAATCTACGCAATGCTGGAAAAATACAAGTCGAATATCAAAGGTACTATCTATGTTTCTTTATAAGAATTGTTTTGATATGTTTGTTTAAATTTTTCGAATTTTTTTTTTGCAGAGTTACATGCAATTACCCTGGTGTGCCGATAGCTTTCCATGTTGACTTTGGATCTAACCAAGACTATTTTGCAACTGTTATTGAATACGAGAATGGGGATGGTGATCTCAAAACAGTTGAAATCAAAGAAGAAAATTCGGAAACTTGGGAAGCTATGCAACAATCATGGGGTGCTGTTTGGAAATTTAATAAAGGGGCACAATTAAATGAACCATTTTCTATTAGGCTAACAACAATTGAGTCTGGAAAAATGTTTGTGGCTAATAATGTGATTCCTGTAGGTTGGAAGCCAGGTCAAACTTACCGAGCAATTGGAAATATTAATTAAACCTAAAAGGTCTATATATTTGGATTAGGACTATGTATCAAACTCAATGAAGTCCTTTTAAAGTGGATTTTGGATTGTAATATGTAATCAATTAATAATAAAATTGTACAATTATTTATAATATATTATGTCATTTATACATTTATTCTTTATTAATTCACAAAAAAAAAGATCTTAAGTAAAATAGGAAGTGCTCAGGGTAGTCCACTTGTTACCGATGAATTTATAGAAAATAGGTTGACGGTATCATATACCCAAATCCTAGTAGAAGTTGACATTACATAAACCCTAGCCAAATAGATAACTATAAGGGATACTGGATTAAATAAGTTGAAGCAACCAATCGAATATGAATGGAAGCCTAAATATTGTGAGAAGTGCCAAAGAGTTGGCCATAATTGTGTTTAAGTGAATAGGAAAATTCCAAAATAATAGAGGCCAAAAGAATCTAATTTGGGTGAGACAAAGGCAAATGCACCTGAGGAGAAGGAAATGGAGAAAACAGTAGAGGATGAAGGTACAAGCTGGACTGCTATTGAAATAAATAAAAGAGGAAAAGAGGTTGTCAAAGAAGGAATGCCAGAGGTAATTTTTAGTCACAATACTTTTGAATCACTTAGTCTTTTGAATGAGGCCTTGGTGATTAAAGACAATACGTGATGATATCATAGAATGTTAGGGGGCTAAGTAAACCATGTAAGATCTTAGAGATAAGTTCATTCTATGTAATCTTAGACCTGAAATAGCTATATTGATTGAAACTAGGGCAAGAATTAATAAAGCCAAAGTTATAAGGGATACATTAAAATTCAAGGGTAGGTACTTGGATAATTATGAGAAACATGATAATGGTCATATTTGGCTTATGTGGGATGATAATAGAGTTGAAGTTAGGCACATGAGTAATATTAGCCAACTTATACACTGGGGAGTTTATGACCAGAGGGGGGGTTTTCTTAACTTGATCACAACCATCTATGCTAAGAATCAACTGGACCAAAGAAGATTGCTATGAAGGGATATTGAAAGATTGCATCAAAATCAACAGGGGCCTTGGGTTTTGCTGGGAGACTTTAATAATGTTCTTTGAGCTCAGGACAGAGTTAGAGGCAAAATTGTGACAGAGGAAAAATTTGTTGAATTAGAGAACATGATGGAAAAGGTTGGTTTGGTTGAAATGGATAGTTTCGGAGATTATTGCACTTGGTCAAACAAACAAATGGATTGCAACATCTACTCTTGGATTGATAGAATCCCAGGTAATATGGATTTGCTGCTAATCAATGCAGACTCTACCCTTACTGTGATGGCTCCCATTGTATTAGATCATGCATTACTTTGCATTAAGGGGAAAGACAAGGTATACAATAGAGGAATCATTTAAAATTCAAAAATTGCATTGTGTAGATGAAAGGCTTTCACAAAGTTGTAGATGATAATGGGAGACAAAATATTTCAGAGTCCTCTATGCACATTCTTTGGCATAAACTCAAAAGGTTAAAGTTCACCATTAAATATCTGAGTAAACCTCTCCATGGACTCCATAATAAAGTGGAACAAGCTATAAGGGAATTGGGTGAAGCCCAATTATTTTTCACTGATGACAAAATGAATCTAGAGATAATTGAGAAGGTGAAATACTGGACTGACCATGTGCTCAAATGGATGGACATAGAAGATATGGATTTGAGGTAAAAAGCAAAAACTGACTGGCTTATACTTAGAGATGAAAACAATGCATATTTCCATGCATCCATTAAGTCTAAAAAGATAATTACATGAGAAGTATAACCAAAGAGGATGGCACTTTTGTTTTTTACCATGACCAAATTGAGTAAGAGGTTCTCAGCTTCTATGATTCACTGATGGGAACTATGGAGGAAAGGCTTGAAGGGGTCAATTATGCAGTCATGAGAAAGGGTAAGCATCTAACTCAAGGGAAAATGGATTTCTCATTCATCCTGTCAGCATTAAGGAAAGTATGGAAGATTTTAAGGGCATTAGGGATAATAAAACACCTGACATAGAGGGTTATGGAGCCAGTATTTTCAAAAACACTTGGGAGATAGTTGGTGTTAATGTGTGTGAAGCTATCAAAGAGTTCTTCCAAAAAGGTGGGCTGCATAGAGGCTTTAACTGCATTGTAGTTGCTTTGATTCCTAAGTGTAATATCCCACATTAATCTAAGCATTGTTAAGAGATACTAAGAAGAAATATGGATTATTATAGTGGATTAGTTAGAATCCAACTAAGTGGCATATTGGTAATTACCACTTAGTTGGAGGGCATTATGGACCTTGATCTCTATTGCATGGTCATAAGGGCATGTTTGGTTGGTTAGTTGTTATAAGTCAGAATTTTTGAGAAGAGAATGGTTAGAAGCAAGAGAGAGGAAGGAGAAAGAAGTAGTTCAAGTTTCATTTTCGCAACAATGGTGCAGCTTCCACTAAAACGGTAATAACTCTCAACTCGTAACTTCGATCGTAACGATTTTGGTCCCATTGGAAAGCTAACGAAATTCTCTTCGATTTGCACATATGGTCCGCGTTCATAGCTTCTGTTTTGAAGGAGAAAACTGAGCTTGAAGTTGGGACATGCATGCTGATTGTGCGTTAAAGAGTGAATACGGGTTTGATGAAGATGAAGTGAAACTTTGACTATGGTGAGGGTTCAATGGCTGCATGATCATCCTCTCAACCTCCTTTTTAGCAAGGTGAGTCCTTAGTTAGATACTTTGGGGTTTAATATGCAAGGGCTTATGTTTGGGGAAAGAGGGTTGTGAGAAATTATCATAAATCCATGACATTAACATGCTAATTGTGATAATTGTTAGATGTTTCTGTCATTTACTGGTTGGCTATATCTTTGATCATTGCTGCATGTTAGAAATCTGTTGGAATTATATGTGTGATGCTGGAAATCAATTGAAAGCAATTGGGACTGTTTTAGAACCTTTAGGATGCAGAAAATGCAATTCTGGGCCATTTTTCGTGCCCGTAACCGGTTACGGATTTGGCGTAACCCGTTACGCTGGGTTAAAAGGGAAAAATCAGCAAACTTCGGAAATTCGTAACTTTCGGCTCGGGTATCGAAATTGCGCAAACTTTATATCGTTGGAAAGCTAGCGACGTATACTTTCTAATAAAATTGGTCCCCAAACCAGAATGTTTGATTTAACAATAGTGGAACCCCACTTAGTGAATCAATGAACTAGTATGAGAACTTATGTCTCTATCATTCGATTAATAATTCTCATGTTATGCGTGACATATATTTTCTATTGCTTACTATGAATGTGACATCCATATTTGAGAATGTTATGCCATTATGTTTTATACATGAAAATATGAGGACACCGTCGTTTTGGTTAAACGACTGGTTTGATTGTATTGTTTGTGACCTTGACATTACGTCATATTTCTGTATGCTTGAATCGAAGTGGCCGGAAGGCTAGATTGGGACGCTGCTCCGACTATGTAGTCTATGAGCCCTCCCGGACCGTGTAGTCCAATGGAATAACCCGTTCATGTGTATTATTCGATATGGTGTGCATCTGAGCTACCGTTGCAGTGTGCTCGTGAGTTTCCGTACGGGGTTTTACTCACTTGGCGTTAACACACTTGCATGCTCGGTATGGTGGGGTTATGTGGCCATGTAGGCTAATGCATAATGAGGTAACTCACCTCTAGTAAAGTCACGTAGACTAATACTAGGCTTTCGCCAGATGGGCTCAGGCGTCAAGGTGGCGGTTTGTACTCGGCGTAACTCACTAGCGTGAAGAAGGTTAACGGGACAATGACGCTAATTAGGCTAAGGTCATCTCGCGGCCACTTAGGCTTGTGCGAACCCGTTTAACCGTCTTGCAATGTGCTTGTACAAGTCCCTTGATAATAGGCAGGAGGTTACTCATCGAGGATGCATTTATTCCATAATCTAGCCGAGGTTGTTACACTTCTGGATTCCCCGTATATGGATACGGGTTTGCATACTTGTTTGCTATACAATGTGTATTTGTTTGAGGCAAGTCCAATGGTGGGCGAGTCACTTTGTTTTCTCTGTACTTGTACCAGATGTGAGGATAAACCCCGGGTAAATAGTGTATTCGGTTCTGATGCATGTACCCTGTAGAACCGAGTGGACCCATAGGATAGGAGGACTCACTGAGATTTAGTAATCTCACCCCAATCAACTTATATTTTTTTCAGGTGTAGTTTAGTAGCGTTTGTTCAGTAGCAGGTTTGGACTGGAGACTTGGAAGTGATGACGGCTCGGAGACCTTGTCTGATCTCATCTTTCCGCTGTGCAGATCCATTGAAGACACATGTGTTGTAATTCTTAGTAGAATTTCAGGTTGTATTTTATATGGATCTCTCTATATCTATGGCTTTTGTATGTACTCAATACCAATTTTAATGTTTCATGCATAATATACTAGTCAGTTATGTATGGGGTGTTACACTAAGTGTACTAGGATTAAGATGATTAAGGACCATCAACCAATATCCTGCCGCACTACTGTCTACAGGATCATTTCTAAAGTTCTGACTTCCAGATTAAGCAAAGTAATAAATACTCTGGTTAGCAAGAATCGGGCTGCATTTGTCAAAGGTCAACATCTGCATGATTAATCTTATTGGCATATGAGTTGATTAGGGGTTATAACATGAAGAATACCCCCCCTAAGTGCATGATGCAAATTGATCTCTAAAAAATCTATGACATGGTGGATTGGAGATCTCTTGAGAAAATCTTAAAGGAGTTTGGTTTCCCTAGCAAATTTATTAAATGGACAATGAAAACTGTCAGAACTATAAGATATAGATTCAACATAAATGGCACTTATATAAGAATCATGGTGGCTAAAAGAGGTATGAGGTATGGTGATCCAATCTCTCCTTTACTTTTTGTTCTAATGAGGGAGTATCTAACCATAGTTCTGCACCAACTGGACAACATTCTTGATTTTAACTATCATACCAAGTGTGAAAAATTAAAAATCAATAGTCTATCTTTTGCAAATGATCTGCTACTTTTTACAAGGGAGATAATATTTCTATAGATCTAATGCTAAAGCAATTTGATAAGTTCTATCTGACCACTGGCGTAAAGGTGAAACCAAAGAAATTCTCCATTTATTTAGGAGTTGTTGATGGAAAGATCAAAGATCAGATGAAGTTGCTAGCTGGGTTTTAGGAAGGCTCCCTCCCTTTCAGATACCTAGGTATCCATCTTATTAGTAAGAAGTTAGTTGTTAAGCATTATTTGGTTCTGAATGAGAGGATTATGCACATAATGCTGGGGTAAGCCCTAATAGCCAATCAGTATTAGCTGTATATGCTTTTTGTATCATGACCTTGATATATATTGTTTGTTAATATATATACTTGTTAGGCATTATATTTATTATGTTATTTGTATATGATATAATAAAGTCCTTAGAATAATAAGTATTAAAAGATATTAAACTAAAACAAAATACAAAATTATATGATTGATTTTCTTATTATTAATTCTTACAATGAGGATTGTATTTTCAAAATGATAACGAAAAGACAAAGTTAAGGAAAATTTAGAGAAAAGTCAAAGATATAATTGGAATTTAGATAATGCTGCAAATTAAAATAGTAAGTTTTATTTATGTTTTGTTTATATAATTGGACTTTATCGTTTGTAATAAACGGTCATTATTACCGCTATCAAAGAATTTTTATTTTCTTTTGAAAATTAAAAATAAATTTACTTAAATGTAGTACGGGAAAAATGTGTTACTTTTTACAATTAGTTATGTTACTAATATAGAAGTCAATGAGACAAATATTTATAAGTAAAAAAATAGGGAGCGTATCTGGTGAGAACTAATACGTATGTGAGAAACAAGAACTATTAATATGAATCATTGAATTTCATTAACGTTTAAGATTTAAAGTTTTTAATATGAAGATCACCTCACATAAATTTTATCTCTTATGCTCAATATTTAAACTTTCCATATGAAGAGATTGTTACTGAAAATAATTCTACTTGATGAATTAATCATTATTAAAATAAGGATTAATACCATTTTACCTCTGCCATATAGGCGTGTTTTGCTTTACCCCCTAAAAAAAACTTATTGGACAAACATTGCCAAATAAAGATTCAATCAAATTTGACCGTGGATCAAAATTCCAACAGAATCCGCATACGTGGCATGCGCATGTGGCATTTTTTATTATTTATTTATTTTTAATTTCCACGTGGAATTTTGTTTTTTTTTTCAATTTTTTTAATTATTTTTTCCAATTTTTTTTTAATTTTTTTTTAAAATTTATTTTTATTATATATAAATCTGCAGGTATTGTCAAATCCGTAGGTAAATCCGCAGATATTTTTAAATCCGCAGGTATTGTCAAATTCGCAGGTAAATCCGCAGGTATTTTTATAGGTAAATCCGCAGGTATTGTCAAATCCGCATATTTTTTAAATCCGTAGGTAAATCCGCAGGTATTGTCAAATCCGCAGGTAAATTCGCAAGTATTGTCAAATTCATAGGTATTGTCAAATCCGCAGGTATTTTTAAAGGTAAATCTGCAGATATTTTTAAATCCGTAGGTATTGTCAAATTCGCAAGTAAATCCGCAGGTAAATCCGCAAGAATTGTCAAATTCGCAAGTAAATCCTCTGGTATTGTCAAATTCATAGGTAACTCCGCAGGTATTGTCAAATATTTTTTTAAAAATGTAAAAAAAAAAATATAAAAAAAAAATATTTAAAAAATTTAAAAAAATATGAACTCTATCTTTTAAAATTACAATATGTTTTTCAGTTAGAACTTCAAATCTATAAATACCTCAACATCCTCTTAGCTTTTCCTCAAATCATAGAGTACACTTACTACAACCAAAATCTCAGTGGTAGTGATATTATGGCTCTTACTTTAGGAACTACATTTTCTCATATACTCATATTTATAGGTTCACTCTTAATATTCCTAGTAACCGCTTCATCTTGTTTTAAGTCCAAAAAACTTTTTAGTGTTTCTTCAAACTTCACAACTGATTCAGGTTATTCATCTACAATGGCTACTTGGTATGGACCTCCCGAAGGTGATGGGAGTGAAGGTACAAAATAGTATTGTATCTATAAAATTATTATTTTTTAAGTAATTGTGACTTTTAGTTTATAATGTAATTCTAATTTTTATATTTCAATTTTATTATCTAATTAATACTTTTTAATTTATTATAGTTTAAAAAAAACTATTCTCTCATTTATTTATCACATTTCCTTAATTCATATGAAATGGTCAACTATAATAATTATTTTGGGATGGAGGGAGTATAATTTTTTGTCACATGTAGTTTTTTCTAGTAAAAATAAGGCAAAATACTATTTTTCGTCCCTTAGCTTTATCGGGGTCCTTTTTGGTCCCTAAACTAAAAATTCCAAAGTTATTAACTATGTCCATTTTGAATATTTTTTTTGCTTCTGCAGCAAGTTATTAACTACTACTGCCATTTTATTATTATTATTATTATTATTATTATTATTATTATTATTATTATTATTATTATTATTAGTACTATTATTATTATTACTACTATTTTTATTACTATTATTATTATTATTACTATTATTATTATTATTATCTCTATTATTATTACTATTACTATTATTATTAGTAGTATTTGTATTTTTAGTATCAGTATTATTATTATTAGTATTACTGTTAGTACTATTATTATTAGTTTTATAAGCACTATTATTATTAATACTATTATTAATACTATTATTACTATTACTACTATCTCTATTATTATAATTACTAGTGTTATTATTGTTACTATTTGTATTATTAATAATATTAGTATTAATATTATTATTATTATTTATGTAAATAATTATTATAGTAATAATATTAATAATAATAGTAATAATATTATTAATATTATTACTATTATAATTAATTAATATTATTATAATTATTATTAATATTATTACTATTATAATTGTTTACATTAATAATAATAAGGCTAAGTTACAGTTTTGGTCCCACTGTTTTGACATTTTCACGATTTTTGTCCTCTTATTTTCTTTTTAAACAGTTTTGGTCCCCCATCCCAATTTTGAACTAATTGGTCATGTACGATTCATGTACGGTCATGTACTGTTCATGTACGGTCATTTACTGTTCATGGACGGATCATGCACTGTTTATGAACAAAATTAGGATGGGGGACTAAAACTGTTTAAAAAGAAAATTGGGGGACCAAAATCGTGAAAATACCAAAACAGGAGGACTAAAACTGTAATTTAGCCTAATAATATTTATAATAATAATAATTATAATAGTAATAATATTTATAATAATATAATAGTAATACTTCTAATAATGATACTAATAATTATAATAGTACTCACACTAATAATACTAATATTAATAATAATAAAAATAGTAACAATAATAACAGTAATAATTATAATAATAGAGATAGTAGTAATAGTAATAATACTATTAATAATAGTAGTAGTAGTAATAATAATAATAATAGTGCTTAAAAAAATAATAATAGTACTAACAGTAATACTAATAATAATAATACTGATACTAAAAGTACTAATACTACTACTAATAATAATAATAGTAATAGTAATAATAATAATAATAATAATAGAGATAATAATAATAATAATAGTAATAATAATAATAATAGTAATAAAAATAGTAGTAATAATAATAATAGAACTAATAATACTAATAATAATAATAATAATAATAGTGCTGATACTAAAAAGACTAATAATATTAATTGTAATAATAATAATAATAGTAATAATAATAATAATAATAATAATAATAATAATAATAATAATAAAATGGCAGTAGTAGTTAATAACTTGCTGCAGAAGGAAAACAAATAATCAAAATGGACATAGCCTAGTAGTACACCTGTTTGTTCAATAACTAAGGTGTCTTGAGTTCAAACCTTGTTTGGAGGAAAAACCTTGGAATTTTTATTGAATTTTATGGACTTTGGTGATAATATATGCCACGTAATTTGCCATGCGTACAAAACATGGACACGTCAGACTCCACAATACATTATTTAACGTCCATTTTCATCAATTTAACGGAAAGGACTAACGTGCAATTTTTTTTAATAGATAAGGGGTCTATTTGAACGTTTTAAAAGTATAGGGACCAAAATGGACCCCGAGGTAAAGTTAAGGGACGAAAAAGGGTATTTTTCCTAAAAATAAAGGTTAAAATAATTTTAATGAATACACTAATCGATTATGTAGGTGGTGCTTGTGGATACCAAAATGATGTTGGTCTGCCTCCTTTCAACTCAATGATATCAGCAGCAAACCCCTCCATCTACCAATCAGACAAAGGTTGTGGTTCATGTTATCAGGTCTAACAGTTAAATATCTTAACTATTGACTTTATTTGTTTGAAAGTTATTAAATATTTTTATTAAAAATTCATATATTGGATTTATTTTGTTCTAATTTTAGGTGAAGTCCACTGAAAATTCTGCTTGCTCCGAGAACCCTATTACTGTAGTTATCACTGATGAGTGTCCTGGTTGTGATCATTATTTTGATTTGAGTGGAAAAGCTTTCGGTTCCATGGCAATTCCAGGTCAAGGTGACAATCTACGCAACGTTGGAAAAATAACTGTCGAATATCAGAATTACTATCTATGTTTCTTTATAAGAATTGTTTTGATATGTTTGTTTAAATTTTTCGACTTTTTTTTGCAGAGTTGCATGCAAGTACCCCGGTGTGCCGATAGCTTTCCATGTTGACTCAGGATCTAACCAAGACTATTTTGCAACTGTTATTGAATATGAGAACGGGGGTGGTGATCTCAAAACAGTTGAACTCAAAGAAGGAAATTCAGAAACTTGGGAAGCTATGCAACAATCATGGGGTGCTGTTTGGAAAATTAATAAAGGGCACAGTTAAATGCACCATTTTCTTTTAGGCTAACAACAATGGAGTCTGGAAAAATGTTTGTGGCTAATAATGTGATTCCTGTATGTTGGCAGCCAGGTAAAACTTACCGAGCAACTGGAAATATTAATTAAACCTAAAAGGTCTGTATATTTGGATTAGCAGTATATATTTGGATTTTGGATTGCAATGTGTAATCAAGTAATAATAAAATTAGACTTTTTCTTTTGAAGTAATCAAGATATTATAAAAGGCAGAACTAAGGGTTCTCCAATCCGATTACACCAAGAGACGGTAAAAACCGACTAAAAAAATTATACACCAATTACAATTACGAGAGGAAATACAACAACTCCTTACAAAACTCGTAAAATGTATAATTGGGGTGAGTAATATTCCCATAAAATGACCACCTCCAAACCAAAAGCTTAATGTTCCATATTCACGTTAAAGAATAAGTGTCAATCCATAAAATTTGACAAACACTCTTCATTAAAACTATCTCCTTTACCAACCCAAAAAGCTATATCACACCAAATTTTCTTCACCACCCCACAACTAAAAAAGAGATGATTACTGTGGTGTCGTTTGTTTTACCTCCCCGTTTCACTTGGGAGGACGGCACGCTAGACCCTTCACGCGAAATTTGGAAGGAGAATGCGCCCGGGATTGGATGAATTTTGTTTCAGTTCTTCCTACGATATCACACGAACTTTCTTATTTGTCCTACGAGTAGGAAAGGGAAAAAAAGATCTCAACTAAACCCTAGGAGTTTGCTAAGTGTGGGGATTTCACCTAGACTAGAAATTCTGCAGTTCGGGCGGTCGGTTATACATAGGGAAGAGTTTAAGCACCCTACATATCCGTAGTACTCTACGGGAACCTTCTCTGTGTCATTGTGATTGTGTTTATTGCTAATGATTGGGAAAGTTTCTCCTTTGTGTTAGGAGAGAGAATTGAATTGATTTGAAAAAAGACAGACAGACAGACAAACTCACTATTTTTGGTATTTTATTAGCTCGCTGAGATTCCTTGTGAACCTCATGCCTACATATCCCTAGTGGAAGTCAGAGCTTAATGTAGTTCGGGGAACTAACTAGGGAAATTAATTATTTTTGGTGCCTTGCTTGAAGCTCAAGGTTGAAGCTTTGAATTAAGTCTCTGTTTACAGTAAAGAGACATGAAGTCATCTTTATAGAGAAGTACTTCTACTATTCTACCACAAACATTAAAAGAGTGACAGAATAACTGAATTCATTTCATTAAGAGAGGGAGCCTACTTTGTTGATCAAGTATGACAACTAACATGCCTCTTGAATGAAAGAAGGATGCTCATCCAAATTAGGGAAAGTTAATCACATGTCTGGTTTCACTGCCAGCTCATGCCTTTCAAAATCCTAAATGGGATACTTGATTAAAATTAAAATGAAATGTGATGTTTATTTGTATGAATGTGGTAGAGTAGTAAAAATATCTCTCTATAGAAATAAGCTATGTCTAATTACTGTATAAAAGATTTGACTTTAGCTGGCTTGCATGAGGCCCAAGCTTGAGGCTTTTTGATTGATTTATTGGCTTATTGAAAGATAACTCTACTGGGGAGAATTTTAATTAAGGAATTTTTGTGTTCTGTACAAAGCCTAGAGTTGAGGCTGACTCTAGTTGGAGAGTGTTTATTTGATGGATTTTATTTGGTGTTCTGTACAAAGCCCAGAATTATGGCTGACTCTACTCAGGGAGACTCTATTTGTGCCTTGTATGAAGCCCAAGGTTGTGGCTGACTGCTGAGGATAGCTGAGTTTTTTAAGACTATGGATGACTCTATTTGTGTGCCTTGTACAAAGCCCAAGGTTGTGGCTGACTCTTAACTGTGGAAGTTATTTAATTTGTGCCTTGTATGAAGCCCAAGGTTGTGGCTACTCTAGCTAGGGGAATATTATTTTATGCCTTGTACAAAGCCCAAGGTTGTGGCGGACTCTTAAAAAAACTGAGTATGGAAGACTCTATGGGGAAAAGATCCTTGAGATTAGGAATCTTTGACACAGGGAAATATGGTTTATCCGCCTTGTACAAAGCCCAAGGTTGTTGCTACTAAAAAATGAAGGACTCACTGGGAGAGTTTTATTCTGTTAGAGGTTTTAACAAACTAATTTATTTTTTTATGTTTTTTGGAAGCTAACCCTTTCCAGGGATTTTGACTTAGCTGGAGAAATTGACTATTTAAAAGACTGATTTTATCATGTTTTTTGGAGGCTGACCCTTTCCAGGGGTTTTGACTCTTTTAGGGAATTATCTTTTAAAAGAATGAATCTTTGGATTTGAAGGAGTGATTTTGGAGGCTGACCCTTTCCAGGGGTTTTTATTGAAATGAAAGAATGTGTGGAGGCTAACCCTTTCTAGGGGTTTTTATTGAAATGAATGACAGAAAGATTATCTAGTGGAGACTTCTTGTTTTAAAGCCCAAGATTAAGGCTGACACTGACTGAGGATAAGCAAACATAGATCCTAGATTCTGCTAAGGAAGATTGATGAAGATAAGGGTGACAGAGACTGTCCATGTCTCTCATTCCAAAAACGTGTGCTCAATATGAGATTGAGACAATCTTAGCTTGTTTAAAGTCTGGTTTAAAGAATGGAAGAAACTCATCAGGATAGGCTAAAAGGTAACTAAAGACCTGTTCCTATGTTTATAAGAAACCTGATGGGTCCTTGTATACAAGCTCAAGAGGAAGCTGGAAATGCTTTTAAGAAGCCCGTGCGTCCTTGTACAAAGCCCAAGAGGAGGCTAATCGAGGGTCATCGAGGGTCCTTGTTATAGCACAAGAGAAAGCTATATGGTTTTGAACTTATTTTGGCTTTAAGAAAATGGGTAAGAGGTTTCACCGGGAATAATTCCTCTTTGGTTGGATGTGTCCTAGTTTTTGTTCTAAGGTTTTTGCCAAGATGTTTCACCGGGAATAATTCATCTTGGGCTTTTGAACTACAGATCTCTAATTAGGAAAGAGCCTTCACCGGGAAGACATTCTCAATCCTAGGCCATATTCCTATAATATATATATATATATATATATATATATATATATATATATATATATATATATATAGTTTAACTGTCCTAGGGTTTACACTCAAACGTAGTTCTAAACAATATATAAACAATTCTATATTTGACAGTAATTTAAATAAAGACTGTAAATTGAAAGCTTGTAAAGCCTAACCTGGATGGAGTGGAGGCCTTTGAAGATGTATGTACAAAGCCTTACCAGCAATTTTTGTTGTTTTGTTGATAACAGTTGAATATTTATGATAAACAGTTAAGAGTTTTGAAAACAGAAGAAGTGAAGATGGACAAAGGTCACATAGGTATCTGAAGAGTTTCACCGGGAATAATGCCCTTCAAATACCAGAAGAATGTTTTGAAAACAGAAGGAAGATTTTGTAAATACAGTTTTTGAAAACAAATTATGAAAAGAAAAAGGTGTTGGGTCTTACACTCTATTAGAGGCCCAATGAAAATGATTTACTGTTTATGAGAAACAGTTGAAAAGATACGAGGTTCTGTTGTTTGAAAACCTCGATCGTCTGTTTACTTTGAAATTTGAAAATAGTTTGAATTTTGACAAAAGTCAACTTAATTAAAGTAAAGACAAAGTCTATACCTAATTAAGACCTAAATGGTTAGGATTTTATCATAAAATTATTCACAAAGTAGTTAGGTCAAAACAAAATAAAGATGTATATTTAAAGTATTTAAGAAAACACTTAAAACATACTATTTTAAACCTAATAAAAACACATGAAACAAATAATATTTTTATGATTTTTTTGATATTCACAAAATAGAGATATTAAATGACAAGTGTGTAAAAACTGAAGTGAAAATAATTTAGTTTGATAGGTTAAATGATCATGAGAAGTTGTGAAGAAAATGGGTGAGAAAAGTGATAAAAAAATAAGGATTTGTCTCCACCAAGGTTTGAACCCACGCTCCCATGGTTACCACACAAAACAAAGCCAACTGAGCTACACGCTCAGTGTGACTAAAGAGGTATTCCAATTGATTATATGTGAAACACGCGCGTTAAAATGAATAATAAAAAACAAAAGGTCTGAGGGGGGGATCGAACCCCAGACCTAAGGCATGAGAATGTGAGAGGCACATGTAACCAAGTGAGCTGAACGATTTAGTCGTTCAAAACACACTTCCATATAATTATATTTTTAACTTGCTTCTGAGAATTCAAAAAAACGCGCGCAAAGCAACTTCATCTTCAACCTCACGATTTCAATTTCTGGAAATCCTATCTCCCTCAATTCTCAACAAAATTCAAAGATGTAAAGATGGATTTTGCTTGTTTTTGGACGAGGATCATGATGGTGTCCTTCAATTGCATTTATTATAAGTGTAACATAAAATTCTCAAGCATGAACACTAAGAACCCTAAAACTGAAATTAAACATGAAATACTATATATGCATGATTTGATGCAATTGATTGAGGGTTAATGATCTATGAAGGTGCAGAAACCAACTGGTAACTTCATTTTAAATTTATCACGTGTGAATCATAGAGTTTGAAGCTTTTGAAACTTACCTGAAAAATGAAGATTTGGATCTGATCAAAGTGTGTTGCAGAGTTGTTGCAACGATCCAAATAACTTCAATGATCCTCCTGGAAGGTGTTGAGATGCTTAACTTGGACTGAAAGTGCCCTTAACCTCTTGCTCGACCCCAACTGCAACAGCTCCAAGTGAGAGGTGAAGATGATGATTCTCCATGTACAGAAGTGTTTCAGAGGTTTGGATCACCTCTAAATGACTCCCCTAAGGTGTTTAAATACTTAATTCCAAAGGAAGAGCTCTGGTTTGAAGAATCCGAGTCTTCTTGCCAAAGAACCTTTCAAAACCTTAAGTATGAAGAAAGAAGAGTGAAAGCAAGAATTATGTTGCTTTGGTGTGTTTAATTACTGAGGTATGCACTTGTATTTATAGGCAAATGAATGCAGAGCAAATGGACATCGTGAGCTTGCTTAGTGAAGGAAGTTTGGTTTCTTAAGCATGAAGAAATTCAAAGAATATCCTAAGTGCAATGATGAGCTCTTTGATACCACTCCCTAGCCATCGGTTTTTCTTGATCTTAGAGGACAATTTTGATGCAGAAGTGAGCTCCAATTGGTTGGGAAAAGATTCCTTTGGTGATTCATCAATTTGCCATAAATTCCCAAATGTAATCATTACATAATCACATGCCTTTGTTTTTGGGAATCTTCTTCAATCCTTATGCAATGATGGGAAAATTGTGAAAAATGAGCCCAAAGTGGATGAAAACTAGGTTAAAAACAAAATTTCTAAGTTTTTATAACCTAAATCTTGAAAATTCCAAATCTCTTAAATGATTGATTTCTTGAAAAAAATTGCATTGTAAGATGTTGTTTTATTTTGCAAGATCTACAACTTTCATGTTGGAAGTTTTTTGAGTTGTGTAGGTGAAATTTTGAGTTCCCACAATGCCCTCAAAAACCCTAATTCCCGACTTTTTGCTCCTTGATGAATCTTTTTGAATTTCTTTGGTAAAATGACTTTAATAACCATATATTGATGATATTGATCTTTAAAAGTCATGGTTTGACCAAAAATCTTAAAAGTCAAAGGTGATCCTATACAGTTGACTTTTTCCTGATTAAGTGAGATTTTGGACTTTTGTGTGGAATCAAGATCTTCTCCTCAAATGAGTGATGTAAATGGATTATATTGATGTAGTAGAAGTCCTTGAACCATGTCTTGAGTTTTGGATCCATGTCCTGATAAAAAGTCAACTTTCTTGGTGAATTTGGTCAAAAACCCTAATTGTCGACCAGATGAAATTGATGACTGTGGATCTTGGATTAGAGTGTAATGCCCAATGGATATTGTCTTATGAACTATTTGAGAATGATTGAAGTTTTTGATAGAGGCCATGGACCTTTTTAGGGTTTCCCAAAGGTAATCCCTGATCTTAGTCCTTGAAGGGCTCAAAACCCTAGACTGGTGAGGTAAGCAATCCTGAGTCCAGGTGATGGGTATCTAATCAATCATAGGTGGATAGAATGAAGCTTTTGAGTTCCATAGTTGTGTTAGAGACCATCCCTTTTTCTGATTGATCCTTTGCCTGAGTTCTTTTGTTCCTGAACACCCTCGACTAAGTATCAGATGAATAAATGACTGCTCTGAGTATCTATTTTGTCTTTGATGAAAAGTTTAAAAGATATGACATCTCAGGGGGGGAAAAAATTAGGATATGACAGATGCCCCTATTTAAGTTTCTTTCATCTGGAGGGAGAGAGATTGATATCTTGATTGCTTCAGAGTGAAAGAGACTTAAATACCAAAGAATGCCCGAATTTTGGGCGCTTCTGAGATGTAATAGTGATAAAATCTTTGCATGACTTGATCCCGTTGTCGCACTCGGCGGGGGATAAGGAGACAAACTCCTGTAGAAATACGTGATGTGGACTCTAGTGAATGAATAGCAATGTAACATGCGCAATCCATCTTCTTTAACTAAGCGTTGATACTTAGAAAAAGGTAAGCAACCTCCCCTCGTCTCGGATGTCCATATCAAGAAACTGGTCTCAGTTATAATAATGATAAACAACCTCCCCTCGTTTCGGATGTCCATATCTCGAAACTGGTCTCAGTTATATTTGGACAATATCTCAGATAAAGAGAAAATTTCCAAAGGTTTGTTTCCTCATCAAACTTCTCATCAGCACTTGGAGACGAGACGCCATTTGATGGTAATAAAGAAACTTCAAAGGTTTGTTTCCTCGTCAAACTTCTCATCAGCACTTGGAGACGAGACGCCATTTGATGGTAATAAAGAAACTTCAAAGGTTTGTTTCCTCATCAAACTTATCATCAGCACTTGGAGACGAGACGCCATTTGATGGTAATAAAGAAACTTCAAAGGTTTGTTTCCTCATCAAACTTCTCATCAGCACTTGGAGACGAGACGCAATTTGATGGTAATAAAGAAACTTCAAAGGTTGGTTTCCTCATCAAACTTCTCATCAGCACTTGGAGACGAGACGCCATTTGATGGTAGTAAAGAAGCTTCACCATCTTTTCTTCCGACTTGACGTCTTTGGAAGAATGTCATATGGCCTCATGATCTTTTGAGGGGCTAATGACTTTGCTTGAAAGCGGGCGAACTGTTTTCGGGATGAAAACCACCATTCGTCGACTTATGTCGGGGAATCAACAAACTGTTTTCCTAGGAGGAAAACTGCCATTTGTCGATTGCTAGGGGAATCAAACTATCTTCTACTGAAAGAGACTGCCACTTGTTGACCCTGTCGTGAAAGAAAGTGAGCAAACTGTCTTCTGCTGAAAGAGACCTCCATTTGCTGACTTTGTTGAGGATTTTTTTAAGCGAAACGAACTGTCTTCATGAGGAAGGCTGCCATTCGTTATTTTTGCCCGAAAAAATGAGTGAACTGTCTTCTGTTGACAGAGACTGCCATTCACTAACTCCGCTGGGGATCATTTGTCGATCCGCTGGGGTGGAAACAAATCGTTTTTTGAGGTAAAAAATGTTGTTCATCGACTCGTGCTGAGGAATCTGAACTATCTTCTTGAAGAAGATTATCATTTATTGACTCCGCTGGAGATTTGCTGAAGCATCCTCTTGGGAGAAAACTTGTCGCTTGTCAACTTTGCCGGAGAATCAGAGTTATTTTCCTGATGCAAATTGTCATCCATTGACCTTGCTGGGGATATTCAACGACTCTGTGAGGAAGGCAAATGCGAAACAAACTCATCTTGTCGAGTGTCGCTCTGCGGGAGGATCTCGGTTGGGGAACTCCAAAAGTGAACAAACTATCTCTTTAAAGGAGATTGCCATTTGTTGACCTGCTCGGGGAGATCCTTATGTACAAACCGTCGTCTTGAAGAAGAAAGTTCTTCCATAACTTGCAGGGGAAACTTGAGTACATGCCTTAATGACTTGGGCACTAACTAGACTATGCAATTATGATGTATGCATGAAAATCATGATAATTATAAAATGTAGAGTGAATGTGAATAGAATTGTCGCGGATGTGAAATCCTATGATACGACTTGAGTTTTGCGATGATCAGAAGATATCTTATTCTTGAAATGCACTCCATTGGGGATATCTGGTTATCAGTTGCCCGTTGTTTGGAAGTGAGTGACATGATTTAAAGTGAAGATCCGTCATCGGAAGATGTTCGCAAAGCGACCTTATGGGGAAATCTGGGTTCCCGAAGTCTCAACCGTTCTTGGAGCAACTGTTTGCATTCTTCCTATTGCTTGTAAACCTTAGAAAGAAATTTCACCTTTATTTTTGCAAGTAAATTCATTTTATTTTATGAAAACATTTGTTTCAAGAAAATGATTGTTTAAACTTAAAATGTATTTTAAGAAACTGAATAAGACTCGATTGCAAATAAAAGGAACAAAGCTCAAATTATTATTTATGGAATGGTAACCAGCCAAATGCTTGATTCCATGGAGTATTTACAAAGTTGGAAATTGGTAATTTTTGGGAAAAGGGCTACGATGAAACGTGATGACCGTTATCTTTCCCTTCCACGAAGAATTGCGCTGTATTCGTGCTTCGTAGAAGATGACCTACTGATGATGAACACTCCGCTATGGATTTCTAACTTTTGTCTGAATCGCCCTTTCGGGTTTTCGATTCACTGAGACGCTCTTTTTTGCCTAAGTCGCTATTTGCGAGTTTTCAACTTAGCGAGCTGTTTTTTTTTTGTTTATTTAGGCGAAGTATTTCTTGACTGCGTCGACATTCACAGGACGGGTGAATTCTTCTCCATCCATAGTCGTGAGTATTAAGGCTCCTCCTGAGAAGGCTCTCTTGACCACGTATGGGCCGTCATAATTGGGAGTCCATTTCCCTCTCGAATCTGTGAGAAAAGATTGAATCTTTTTTAGTACAAGGTCGCCTTCTTTGATTGTGCGAGGTCGAACCTTTTTGTCGAAAGCTTTCTTCATTCTTTGTTGATATAGTTGTCCGTGGCATAAAGCTGTCATGCGCTTTTCTTCGAATAAGTTTAATTCATCGAATCTGCTTTGACACCACTCGGCTTCTGTTAATTTTGCCTCCATCAAGACTCTCATTGATGGAATCTCAACCTCTATGGGTAGGACTGCCTCCATGCCATAAACAAGGGAGAAAGGACTTGCTCCAGTCGAAGTACGTACAAATGTACGGTAACCATGAAGAGCAAATGGGAGCATTTCATGCCAATCTTTGTAAGTGATGACCATCTTCTGAATGATTTTCTTGATATTCTTGTTAGCTGCTTCTACAGCTCCATTCATCTTTGGTCTGTAAGGAGATGAGTTGTGATGTTCAATATTGAATTCTTCACAAAGCTCCTTCATCATTTTGTTATTCAAATTTGATCCATTGTTAGTGATTATCCTGCTAGGAATGCCGTAGCGACAGATGATGTGATTCTTGATAAACCTGACGACAACTTGTCTTGTAACGTTTGCATATGAAGCTGCTTCAACCCACTTGGTGAAATAGTCTATGGCTACCAAGATGAAGCGATGTCCGTTGGACGTTTTCGGCTCAATCATTCCAATCATGTCGATTCCCCACATGGAGAAAGGCCAAGGGGAAGAGAGTATGCTGAGAAGGGATGGTGGCACATGAATTCTATCGGAGTAGATCTGACATTTGTGACACCTCTTTGCATACTGGTAGCAATCTGACTCCATCGTCAACTAATAATATCCTGCTCTTAGTATTTTCTCTTGTACAGAACATCTTCATTCAGGAAGAATCTGCCAGCTAACTTTCTCAAAGTTTTTCTATCTTTCTTTGATTCCCCAAGAGGGTACTCTTGTCTTTGAAGAATGTTTTTGATGTCGTGATACCACGGTTTGTTGTCGATGATCGCTTCTACTGTGAACACATGAGCAGGCCTATCCAGGCGCATAACATCGATTTGAGGAATGTCATTCCAATGATTTATCCTGATCATGGAAGAGAGTGTGGCTAATGCATCAGCCAAGTTATTTTCTTCACGAGGAATGTGATGAAAATCTACCCCATCGAAGAATGGTAACAATCTTCTCGCGTAGTCTTTGTAAAGGATTAGCCCTGGTTGGCGTGTTTCCCATTCTCCTTTGATTTGATTGATGACCAAAGTAGAATCTCCGTATACATCCAAGTGTTTGATTCTTAGATCCACGGCTTCTTCGAGACCCATGATGCAAGTTCATATTCGGCCTCATTGTTTGTGCATTTGAAAGTTAATCTGGAGGTAAATGGAATATGGGTACCATGAGGTCTTCTAAGACGGTTAAGTACATTATCAAAGGTATTCCTTCCATTGGAGGAGACAAGATGGGTGGTTCGAGCAGATATTTCTTAATGCTGTCGAACGCTTTCTGACAATCGTCTGTCCAGACGCAACTTTGATTTTTCCGTAGAAGTTTCAAAATTGGAGCACAAGTTGCTGTCATGAGATATATGAATCTCGAGATGTAATTCACACGTCCAAGAAATCCTCTAACTTGTTTCTCGGTTCTGGGTGAAGGCATTTCTTGAATTTCTTTGACTTTTTCTGGATCTACTTCAATTCCTCGTTTGCTAACGAAGAAACCAAGGAGTTTTCCTGAGTAGACACCAAAGGTACACTTATTGGGATTCAGGCGAAGCTGAAACTTCCGTAAGCGTTGAAATAACTTTGTCAGATTCTGTATGTGATCTTCCTTATTCTCTGATTTGGCAATCATGTCATCCACATAGACTTCCACTTCCTTATGCATCATGTCGTGGAAAAGTGTAGTCATAGCTTTTTTATATGTTGCCCCTGTGTTCTTTAGTCCAAAAGGCATAACACGGTAGCAGAACGTGCCCCAGGGGGTGATGAAAGCTGTTTTCTCCATGTCTTCAGATGCCATCTTGATTTGGTTGTTGTCATACCCCAAAATTTGCCCACACTTTTTAGTGACAAATATTTTCGAAATTATTTTTAAAATTGGATTTTTATTAAATCTTGGATTCATTTACGTTGACATGCAGAATTTCATAAATATTCGATTTAAAGTCTATTTTAAAAATATAGTAGTTTACTCTTAAATTGCTTATATTTTAATAAATAGAAAATGTTGGCCGATACTTCATATACTTTCAATTGGCTTTTTATTTCAAATATATAACATAGCACGATTGGTAAGAATGAAAGGCTTGCAAACAGAAGGCCACGGGTTCAACTCCCGCTTGGTGCATTTCTATGTTTTTTAATCTTTTTTTTAATCTTTTTTACACCTGGACGCACCTGGACACAAGTACGTCCAGGTTCTTAATCTTGGGGACCAAGACGGTCCATGGGCCTTTGGGTTGGATCTTTTCCTTTTTAAGATTATTTTGACCTAATTCTCAGTCTATAAATAGTGGCTCTCCACTCTCTTATTTTCATCAACAACTTCTCTAACCCTGATCATCAACAATAACCAACAATTTTCTAACAATTCTCACCATTCCATAACCTCCCATACACTTTTTCAAATCTTTTTTAAATCTCTACGCTTTTATAAACCTAATTTTGGCTGATGATTAATCTATGAAGCCTCCTTGTTTTAAAACTTTTTTTTCTCAAACTTTTGGCCAATGATGACACCTGAGGCCTCCCTTTTTTTTTCAAAACGATTTTATAATGTTCTTGGCCAGTGATTATTATATGAGGCCGCTACCTCAATTTATTTTCAATATTTATTTTTAAACCATATGATGAACACTATCTGATGGTAATTTTTTTTAACATTTTACTAATAATTTTTCACCTATTTTCACCGAATACAGTACCTCACAAATTTCTAACTTTTTGTTAACACACATTTTCGATACTATTATTTCCAAGCTTCTCATAAAATTCTTTTGCACTAATGTGTTCTAAACACCAGGTCCACCACTAACCAAATCACAATGCATTTCTTTTACAATTTAACGTGTACACAAAAATTTCAATAAATTAACTTCATTTCACAAAACAAACAGAAAGAACATAAACTTTTTTTTTTTTCCAGAAAAATCACATAATCTCAAACTAATCTCCCTCACTAAGATCAAAGCCAAATCCCATGATTTCTAACAGCAATACTAATGTTTGTACAAAGTGTATTTTGCAGGATTCAAAGAACGAAGTTTCGACATCACCCTCAACACCGATTCACAATCAGACTCAACAATTTTCACCTCACGATCCAAACAACAACGCTACTTCAATAATCACGAATCACCGATGCAAAGACCGATGCGCCAGATCCCCCGTTCCGACACCGGACTGCTTCCCGACGAAAATCAGCCGAACAACGCCGCATCTCTCCAATCGGACGGCCACCAACCGCAAACCGTGCGCAACACTGCGTCGACGCTGGATCCGACTGCATTTTAGTCCGCAACATCGTTCCACGACCGGTAACCCACTCTTGTTCTTCTATTTGTTTGGGTTGTTTATTTTTGATTTAGGTTTTCTCTGTAAAATGTTATGGATGAGAAGCAACTTGTGGTGGGTGTTATTGGTGTGAGTGTGAGATTGAAATAGAGCGATGATTTTCGGTCCCTGCAAAAAGAAGAGGAGTGAAAACGACAGGTAAGAGAAAAGAATACTGTTTTTTAATTTCTATGTTCTTATTATTCTTTTCTTATTTTTATTTGTTTATTTTTCATTGCCACATGGCAAGATGCGAGTGGTTCATTTTCATTGATTAGTTTCCATTTTCTTTCTTTTACTTAGTCAAAGAAACCAAAATTTAGAAAGAAATTGAGAACGTACAGGGGCTTCTTTCTCCATTTTTTTTTTATATATAGTTTGTTATATTATTGTTGTTATTATTAAAAAAATATTAAAAAAAAAACCATTGAATGGATATTAGTTGTATCATGTAGAAAATAAAAAAAGCAACAACTAAAAAGCAGCGCCCCTGCTATATTCTTTTTATTTCTTTATTTTTCTAATTGCACCTTTATAAATCTTCTATTATATAATTCATTTAATTTGATTATTTAGGTAACCTTTTAGTTTAGTTAATTAATTTTGTTTCAATAGATATCATTAAAAATACAAAAAATATTAGATTAATTAGACTTTTATTTTAAATACCAAAAATTTGTCAATGCTTATTTCTTTTGTTAGAATTCAATATGAATTATTATTTATTTTTTTAATTTTAATCAATATTCGTTCATATTTTTGTTTCATTTCTCACCCATTATTTTATGCATCATTACTAACTTTTTTTGTTTTGATTGTGAGGTACTTACTATCTTGAGGCTTTGGTCTATTATGGATGTTTTAGCGAGTTACATTTTATTTTTATGCATTTATCATTTTAATCCCCCTTTGAGTTTTTTTGTTGTAATATTATGTAATCCCCCACCCCGAAGCGATGTAATAGCGTAGGTTTTAATTTCCGCACTTTAATTTCCTGCATATATATATTAACTGCTTAGATGTATGATAATTAGGCTTTGTATGAAAAGATAAAATTAATCGCTAGCTAACTATAATTTCAAAGATAAAATAATTGAATATGACACACATCGCACTCACTCACCTCTAAGGTACGCCTCTCTCGTTGCCTTCGAAAATAAATGGTCGTGTCCCTCGAATATAGAAGTACCATTAGCAAAAGTCCCTACAATTAAAAATCATCAAAGATCATGGTCCCTCGATGACCCTCGAATTGCTGCCTACGAATACATGATCTAGTCCCTCGAATGGTTGCCTACAAAATGATGATTGTCCCTTCGAATATTGCTAAAGGTACCTCTACCTGTTGCCTTCAACGACCTCGATGACCCTTCGATTGTCCCAAACGTCCAAACAATAGGACTATCTACCCTAAATGGTAAGGACAGCCCTATCCTGTTCTTAGAAGAATAAAAAGCATAGAAAAGACCAATTTAGGGTAGTGCTCTTAATATGCTTAGCTCGATAAAAAACATTTTTTTCAAAACTCTTTCAAAGACTAAGGTTACGCATTTACGCTAAAGTCCTTATGTCCCTCTTCAACTTAAATCAAACAAAACAAACATGAGCTAAGTAAATTAAGAGCCCGTAGGCAACTACGGATGAAAAGGGTGCTTACACCTTCCCTTTTCATAATCTACCCCCCGAGCCCGTTTTCTTAAGAAAGGGTCTTTTTCTGTTCTTTTTACCCTTCCAAAGATGTTGGACAAAATAAAAGTCGGTGGCGACTCTTGCTCACCGCAACATTTGGTTGCTTACAAAGATAAAAGTCAGTTCACCGAGTTACAGTTGTATCCTGAAAATACGTCCATAAATGAGAAAACTTTGGATTTTGCTGTACTGTCCACCAACATGTCAATATGTGGTAAAGGAAAGTCATCCTTAGGGCTAGCTTTGTTCAAATCTCTGTAGTCGACGCACATGCGGACTTTTCCGTCTTTCTTAGGAACGGGAACAATGTTAGCTAACCACTGAGGTTATTCTGAAGTGACGAGGAAACCAGCGTTGATTTGCTTTTGAACATCCTCTTTGATTTTCATAGCCATCTCCGGATGAGTTCTTCTCAATTTTTGCTTGACCGGAGGGCATTCTGCTTTTAATGGTAAGTGATGCTCCACTATACTGGTATCCAACCCTGGCATCAAACTTTCTCTGATAAGACCAAGCGAAGACATCTGAAAAATCTCTGAGCAGCTGTATCAAACTTTCTCTGATCTATGAACTGAGCGAAGCTCCAATCTTAACCTCTTTTCTGTTTCCATCGGAACCAGGGTTAATGATCTCTAGAGGCTCATTGTATGGCTGAATGGCCTCTTCCTTTTGTTGAAGTAACCGTGAAATTTCCTTTGATATTTCTTTGTCTTATTCTTCCTCTACCTCGAATACAGGAAACCCAAAGCTTGGAGAAGTCATATGGTCGCACATTTCAACGGGGTATTTTATGACTAATCTGCATATGTGTGATAAGTTTTATTTAGACAGCGAGGGAAGACTCGGTGTATGCAGTTAATGGAATTTTTGATGTTTTTAAGGGTGTTTTTTAGGATTACCAATTTCCGAAAAAAGAAAAGGAAAAACTAACGAAGGAACAAAATGACATTTTTATTTATTGACAGTCATTTTTGAAACAAAGACCCTATATAACAAAACTCTATTGCTTTGGGAGAAACAAAGAGGGACATTTTCCTAAGAAATAGTAAAATGCAAAGCCCTATGAAACATCTCTTCACCCTGGGCTATGGTGAGAGGACAAAATAACTGTGAAAGTTCCTACTTAGGAGTGCGAACAACAGTTGAAACTTCAACAGCTGTCCAATAGTGGCGAACCCCATTGTGCACTAGGTAATCTGGAACCTTAGGCTTAAGCTGGCCTGTGGTAGGTCTTGATTTACCAACCACTGTCTTTGCAACACTCAGACGATCTTCTTCTACTTCAGCAGACTGAGCGGTGTGAGCATACCCATTTCCAAGTGGAGTATGTCGGTTTTTCTTTTGAGGAAACTTCCAATGTTCTGAATGGAGATACTCGTTGTCGGAGACACTTTCGAGATCATCCTCTTTTATATTTTGGTCTTGCTCTTCTCCCAAGATGGCATTGACTAGATATGTGAACTCTAAATCCGTAGCCTCGGAGGGTGACTTGGGGATATAATCCTCAATGATGACTTCACCAGATGTTGATGATGAATAGCAAGGGTTATACATCTCTTTTGGCTGAGAGAGGTACTCATAATCAATGTTCCATCCAGTTGGAACAATGTCTTCAAGAGAGATTTTTGAACTTTCAGGAGCGGAGTATTTCACCATGTAGTCGAATTTTCCGCTTGGCTCTCCCAATGTATCCCAGGTTTCTTCGGGGATAGGAGGAACTTCTTCTGATGAACCATGACTTCTGGTGGTGAAGCTGTTAGTAACTTCATCACTACTTGGTTGAGTCTTACTTTCAGATCCTTTAGTCGGATAACAGCAAGGTGAATCAGACTCTGATAGGGCTATGTATCCTGCCTCGAGAAGGTAAGACATACATTCCACTTCAAAATTCTCATCGGGGTCTTCCGCACCGATGGTATTGACTGTTTGTTGAACAGGTCGAAGAAAACCTCCGCTGGGGAAAGTCTCTTGAATTGGGAGAACTACCTCAATTCCTGGAATAGCCTTTGATGATGTTGGAAAAAATCCAACTCCTGTTCTATTCTTGTTGTTGGTAGGAATATCAATGTGCCCCTGTCATACCCCAATTTTTGACCTAAGATACCACTTCATATCATTTGCATATGCATCATTTGCATCTCTAACAAACTGCATAGCCTGTGTTTGTTACTTGTGACTCAGCAGGATTAATCAAGAAATCACTCATCAGTACAAGTAACAATCAATTAGGGTTTTGTTCTCCCTTCATCTCAAATGAATCATCTTCATCAACAATCAACATTTGGTCCTCAGAGATTCATTTCAACAAGCTCAAAGGCTCTGAACCAACCAGATTAGGGTTTTGACTGAAGATAGCATACTCCTGACTTTTGCTCAGAGATTGACCTAATGACTTGGGACATGACCTCAAGACCCCAAGTACATAATTTTGACCTAATCCATTGGCTCATAACATCTCCTACACAAGGATTGATCAACAGTGAAATTTCAAATCATCAGATTAGGGTTTTGAACTATCAGGGACTGAAATCAGGGATCACATTTGGGAAACCCTAAAAATCCCCAGGAAGTCAATCAAAGGTTTCAATCATCCTCAAATAATCCCTATGACAATATCCCATGGAAATTGCATCTCAATTCAAGGTCCACAGTCATCAATTTCATCAGGTCGACAACTAGGGTTTTGACCTAATTCACTGAACAACTGCCTTTTTAATCAGGACATGGTGCCACAACTCAAACCATGGCTCAATATCCTCTAATGCCTCTATGATCCATTCATACCATTCATATGGTGAGGATAGCCTGTTTCATTTGAAATCTCCAGAAATGCGATTCGTCTGAAAAAGTCAACTGTACAAGATCACCATTGACTTTTGGGGAATTTTGGTCAACCATGACTTTTGAAGTTTTAAATCATCAATATATGATATGAGAAGTCATTTGATCAAGAAAAATCAAGAAAATCAATCAAGAATCAAAAAGTCAAAAGTTTGACTTTCATACTTAGAAAATTTTTCCAAGTGTTTTTCATGGTTTTTTCCAAACTTTGGAAGGGAATAACTCAAAATTTCACCTACAAACTGAAAAAAACTTCCAACATGAAAGTTGTAGATTTTGATCCAATAAACAACTTTGACACATATAAATTTTTTCCATAAGATCAACCATTTAAGAGATATGGAGCTTCAAAGTTGGCACTTTTTGAAAATTTCACTTAAAACTTCATTTTCTTCAAAGTTCATGGATCTTTTTCACCCATTTCCTTAAAGGTCTTTAAGAAACTTTCAACTAGGGTTTTGAAGTATGTAATATGAGCTTTCCAAAATGTCCAAGAGCATGAAAAAATATGGAGTGTAGCTATGGTTTTGAATTTTGACATTAGTGACCATTTCACTTGAAATTTCAAGCCATTTTTGCAAAGTTATGAACCAATTTGCCAAATAATGCAAGTAATGACACACCAAAGCAATGATTGAATGATATTTTCTGGTTTAAGATCAGATAGGAAAGAGATAAGAAGCTTGGACAAAATAACCATGGTTTAGTTACTTTTAACTATTGCATTAAATGTGAAAGATTCCTTTCTATCCCTTAAGCCAAATCATCACTTCTTGAAGCAAGTTGCAAAGCTCTGAGTTCAGACTCTTTGGCCTATAAATAGAGGTCATTACCTCATTCAAAATCACACCAAAACCTCACAAAGCATAGGTTTTCTCTTTCTTTCTTGAATTACAAGTTTCATAGTTTTCAAAGAGGTAGAAAACTCAACCTCTAAACCTTGCAAGTTCTGAGCAAAGTGATGCTTCTCACAAGCCACAAACATCATATGGGATGTGTTTGATCCATTCACACACCCCAAAACACCTCAAATCTCAAAATCACCACCTCACTTCCATATATGCACATAATAAGCCTTATCATGCCAAAATCAATTCCAGGCTATTTCTGTCCAAACTAACACTTCAAACACCATCCATATACTTCATATGAACTATCCAAACACTCACCATCAACCTGTAACCTCATAATCATCAAGCTCGATCCATACTTGAAGCTTCTGCAGATCGGGTTCCATGGCCTTGCTCAAGTGAATTCAAACTGTTCCAAGCATTCAAACATGTTCCATAAGGTCCATTGATGCTGTCCAGATCAAGAAACAACAACTGGAACACCTCCTTTGCAAAATTCAATCTCCAGCTTGGTCGTTTTTGAGGTAAGTGCTCATGAACTTCAAACTCTATCATACATGCATCATAAATGAAAAACTGAGTTACCATCTTGTTTCTGCACCATCATTGAATAATAACCCTCAATCAATTGCATCATATCATGATCATACACGATTTCACATTGAATTTCAGTTTTAGGGTTCTTCGTGTTCATCACAAAATTGACCCCCTTAGAGTGAAAATAAATGAATTATGAGGGCACCATCATGTTCCTCGTGAAAAACCGAGTGAGATAGACCCTTTGATTGATCAAAACAACTCAGTTTTCAGAAAATTCAAAATCAAGTTAGGGATGTGTTCTTGGCGCCATTTTTTTGTTCAGAAATTCAAATGGTTCGTTTTAAAATATAATTAAATGGAAGCGTGTTATTTACAAGCTGCGCGCGCAGCTCAGTTGGCAAGTGTTTTGGTTGGAAACCTCCAGGTCGTGGGTTCAAACCCTTGTGAGACCAAACCCTCTTTTTTTTTAACACTATTTTCTTTCATTTTTTTTACAACTTCAATTAATTAATTAACACATCAAATTAATTCATTTTTCATTCATTTTTTGTACACTCTTTATTTAACACATATATTTTATGAATACCAAAAAAAAATCATCAAAAAAGATTTATTTAATACATTTTTAAATAGGTTTAAAATGACATGTTTTAAGTGTTTTTTAATACTTTAAAATATTGTTTTTCATTTGATTCTTAACCTAATCACTTGTAAATATTTTTTGTGATCAAACCCTAATCACTTAGGTCTTAATTAAGCATTAAAATTTGATTTTTTTTACTTAATTAAGTTGACTTTTGTCAAATTCAAATTGTTTTAAAACAAACGATCATTCTTTTCAAAACAATAAACCATTTCTTTTTGAAACTATTGATTAAATCTTTTTTAATTGATCAATTGATTTTCAAAACGATGTGGGGCCTCTCGAATATTAGAGAGTATAAGACCCACTCTTTTTTCTTTTATACAGTTTTTCTTTGTACAGAAAACTCTTTCAAAACAATACTTTTCAAACTGTTTTCAAAACAACAAACGACGCGTCTGTAAATAAAACCATCCACCATGTTTTATAAAATAAAACAGGGGCCTCCACATAGGTCTAAGTCCCATTCCAGTACATGAAATTAGGTATTTCATTGTACGCCTTTTGTACATATCTCGATCAGTTTGTTTTTAACTTTGAATAACTAATCAAAAAATGAAGGTTTTCTTTAAATCTTCCCAAAAATACCATGGGCCTCCATGTAGGTATAAGTCCCAAGCCCCTTTGTAAATACCTGTTTACATAGCTTTGAATAAATTCAAGTGGACCTCTCCTCGAGTATGAGTCCCGAGCCCCCGTGTATACAAATGGATCATGCTTACAGGTATATTTCCTTCATAAACTCCATTATATACACACACTTTGTCATATATAACTGTTCATATAACTGTTCATATTTGTTAATGTACTTGTGCATATTTGTTTGTACTTGTTCATATGTGTGATTGTGTCATATACTTGTTCAACTTAGTATAACACTAGGTTCCCCATAGCCTCCTATTGGGCTTCGTGCAAAGAATCTCCACTAGTTTAGGTTAGGACATAGAGTATAGTTTCCCGGTGAAATCGCTCTAAGAGCTCAAACCAACTATACCATGCCTCCCCTTGGACTTTGTACAAACGAGTGACCCTCCCATAGCCTCCTCTTGGGCTTACAATGCAAGGACCCTCGATTAGCCTCCTCTTGGGCTTCGTACAAGGACCCACGGGCTTCTTATAAGCATCCCCAATATCAAAATCAAATACCCTAGGAGATTAGACATTTTTCATCTCTATGCTAGGAGTATCTCTTCTATATCATCACAAACAATCAATCAATCAAACTTTTTTGCCACAAGGCTGGCTAATCAATCAAACTTTTTTGCCACAAGGCTGGCTAATCAATCAAACCGTTTTGCCACCGTACTGGCTGATTAATCAAAGTTTTTGTCACAAGGCTGACTTCATTGAAACTTTTGCCACGAGGCTGGCTGATTAATCAAAACTTTTTGTCACAAGGATGACTTCATTGAAAGTTTTTTCCACAAGGCTGGTTAAACAAACAAACAAAATTAAACAGATGTATGTGATGATATAGATTAGATACATCTAGCATTTAGACGACATTTGTCTATTTTCCTTTGCTTCCACTAGCATAAGTGGGAACTACGATTGCTCTGACTTTCTCAACATCCCTTTGAGAATACGTAGGGACAAGGTCGATCCTTAGCGAGCAAAACAAAACACAAAAAAACCATTCAAACCTTAGCACCCGTAGACCCCGAGCTACAGATGCTCTGATTCCCTCTAAGGGATATGTATGCAGAGGATCGCGATGATCTTTGCGAGCATAATCAAACAAACACCTTAGGTCCCACCTATTTCACAAAAAACCTCTCAATAATATGGAATGAAAAACAAAGCAAAGAAACCTATAGAGTACTATAGATACGTTGGGTGCTAATACCTTCCCTTCGTATAACCAACCCTCTTACCCAAAGATCTCTCCCCCCACTTTTAGGTTATTGCAGCTTTTTTCCTTTTCCTCCTTTGGAAATAATAAAAAGTTTGGTCGAAACAAAAGAAAAATCATTTTTTATGAGCACTCGAGCCCAAAGAAGGCATCAGGTGTCTCATCCCACAAAAGAGGAACAAAACGATTTTTCGCCCGCGACAGCCCCCAACCACTGGTAGTGCCATCCTTTACAACTTGGATTGTATCTATGTAGGAAGAAATAGACGCTGCTTTTTCCTTTCCTTTTTCCTTGTCCAAGGAAAGTGCTTGGAATTTAGTTCCAACAATTTCTATTGGTTCTATGTCGGAGAATGATGACAGGTTGCTGACAATCAAAGCTCGTTCTCCACATACAGTTACCAATTTGTCATTTTTTATGAACTTCAGTTTCTGATGAAGTGTGGAAGTAATTTCCCCAGCCTCATGAATCCATGGACGACCTAGCAAACAATTGGATTGTGCCGGGATATCCATAACTTGGAAATTGATTTTAAACGTTTGAGGTCCAATAGTTATGGGAAGATCTACTTCTCCAAAAACTGACTTTCTTGATCCATCAAATGCTTTGACGATGACGTGACTGTCCCTCAATGGGTAATCTTTGAAGGATAATCTTGACAATGTTGATTTAGGCATGACATTGAGAGAGGATCCATTGTCTATCAGGACTCCTGTGAGTACATCACCCATGCAGCTAACTGAGATGTGAAGCGGAATATTATAGTCCACTCCTTCTTCAGGAAGATCTTCGTCTTAGAAACTCAGACTAGTTCCTGCGGAGATGTTGGCAATGATACTGTTGAATTGTCCTACAGTAACACTTGGTTCTACGAAAGCTTGTTCCAAAACTTTCTGTAGAGCTTCCCTATGAGCCTCAGAACTCAATAATAGAGAGAGAACAGATATCCTAGATGGAGTATGTAGCAGTTGGTCTACAATGTTGTATTCACTCCTCTGGATTAACTTCAAGATCTCATCATTTTCTTTCGCTTGAACAACATTGGTCGGATGATTGTCTTTCTTATGTGGTACTTCTTCCGAAGGTTTTTCCACACTTTCTGTTGCTCTGTTGAAGACTCGTCCACTTCTGGTGACTCGACTAACGTCAGCAATGTTGACAACAGATGGTAATGGTATCTCCTTACCATTTTCAATGAATGTACTGTTGTACTTGTATGGTATAGCCTTGCTGGACTCATACGCTACAGGACCTGGTAAGTAGATGACTAATGGAGCAATTGCTGTCTTCCTGCTGTCATACTTGATTTGCATAAGTTTAACTTGATTAATTTGAAGAGATACGGTAAAGACTTCGTCATCTTCTCTGTTGGCAAGAACTGTAATGGTATTTTCATCCATCAATTTCTGAATATCATTGCGAACACGCAAACATCCTTGTGAATTTCTTTGACAGATTCTGCATCTACTGTAAGGATGGAAATCCGTTCCAAAGTAGGCAAGTCCATTTAAAGTCTTATGGAACCTGACTACCGATCCTTCGAGATCTTCAACTCTGTAGATTTTGTATTCTCCTGGACATCCTTGCACCATGTTGATGTCGTGCTCAGTTTTGACTCGGATGTGTTGAATCCATCCTAAGTCCATTTGTTCTTGTAATGCAGCTTGAACTACGGCACATCCTTGATTATTCTTTGGACAAATTTCACATGCGAAGTAGTTGTGAGGTGGTACATGACCGTACCCAGCTTGTCTAGCGTGCATTTTGACGAGATTGTCCCCTATCTGATGAATGTCGTAGATTTGAATAACATTGGGGTGTTGATCTATCAGATTTACTGAAGCTTCTTTATGTTGCGGCAAAGGATTTGCCTGGAAGTTAGGATTAGTATCTTTGAAGGACAACAATCCACTCTTCACTAACCTTTGAACGTCGGCCTTGAAACTGAAACATCTCTCAATGTTGTGACCTGGTGCCCGCTGATGATAGGGACAAGATTTGTCAGCCTTGAACCAATGTGATTGTTCATTTGCAGGATTTAGAGGGCTATTTGTCTGAATGAGTCATTTCGCCAGTAGTGTTGGAAATAAATCCGCATATGGCATTGGTATGGGATCAAAGGCCGGATACCTTGGAATCCGATTGTTGTTGAAATTTGGAGGTCGAACCTGCTGCTGAGGTTGCTGCGACCTTTGTTGAAATGGTTGTTGCGAAACCTGAGGTTGATAAGCTGGCGCTGAGTTAACAACCGGAGTTACTGTAGCAATCTGAGGTGAAAACTTCTTCTTTGCTTTGTGCAAGACATTGCTGACATCTTGATCCTTTTTCTTCTGGAAAGAGCTTCCATACCTCCTAGGACCAATAGAAGATTTTGGTTCTTTGTTCAAGCGTACCTCTCGAACTGCTTCTTCTAAACGTACACCCATGTTTACCATTTCCGTAAAATCACTTGGTGCACTTGCAACCATTCATCCGTAGTAAAATGGACTCAAAGTCTTGAGATAGATTTTTGTCATTTCTTTCTCTTCAAGTGGTGGACAAATTTGAGCAGCACCTTCACGCCATCTCTGAGCATATTCCTTGAAGCTTTCTCTATCCTTTTGAGTCATGGCCCGGAGATGATCTCTGTCGGGAGCCATATCCAGATTGTACTTATACTGTTTGACGAAGGCCTCTCCGAGGTCTCGAAAAGTACGAATCTCTGAACTGTCCAAGTTCATGTACCATTTGAGTGCAACACCAGTCAGGCTGTCTTGAAAATAATGAATGAGTAATTGTTGATTATCAGTCTGAGTTGACATTCTTCGAGCGTACATCACGAGATGACTTTGTGGGCATGAATTCCCTTTGTACTTCTCAAACTCTGGTACTTTGAATTTGTGAGGAATCTTAACATTTGGAACCAGACAGAGGTCTGCAGCATTCTTTCCAAATAGATCTTGTCCTCGAAGAGTCTTGAGTTCCTTTTGCATTTGCAGAAACTGTTCCTGGAACTCGTCCAATCTTTCATACACGCCAGCATCCTCACTTAGAGCGTGATGATATAGTTGTCCGCCCTGTGGAGGAAAAGTATGCATAATCGGTCGTGGAGAAGCCATGACACCAGATATTGGTATCTCAGCATTCTGTTGTGTGAAACCCATTGTCGTTGCTCTTGGAACTTCAATTTCCAGAGGTTTGTAACCCTCCGGTGGACGCATATCCATTGTGACATTTGGAACTTCAGAAGCTGGAGGTATGTATCCTTCTAGAGTAAAGTTATACGGCATGCCCCAAGGTCGATTGGGCGGCATGGTATACTGAGGAATGGGAGTAGAAACAATCTCGGAAACCACATTCCTTTGCGGTTCTTCTGGCATTGGTGGATTCTGCGCAACTACCAAGGCTTCTACCATACTATTGAGTCTTTCAACAGTACCCTTAAGAGTATTAATCTCTTCTCTGAGTTCTTCATTCTCTTGCTCAAAGTCTTCCATTCTCTTCTTGCGACTTGAACGAGTGTTGTATGGATGAGACAGCTTGAAAGTCTTTGTTCACCTCCTTCTCCTCCTCTCTTTCTGGAGAAAGGAAAGTGACTATTAGATCCGTGACAATTCTCGTGTCAGTGCGTATAACTAAAGCGATGCATGATATGTAATTAAGTTATTATTTTTCAAGGAAACACCATAATTACGTTATGAAACATCAAAATTTTATTAATTAAGCGAAAACGCTGTTTTTACACACTTTGAAAAAGAGAAATACAGAGAAACTGAGAGAAAGGACTCTAAAACTTTGACGAAGAGCCGACTTCACGTTCTAACATTTTCTTCTGTTTCTCGAGCTGAGCATTCTCTGACGTGAGCTGATCGATGATCCAGGAAGCCGGAGGGATATGATGAGAAAGTGATGATTGTGTCACTTGTCGATCGAGTACTTCAAGTAACTCATCCTTCCTTCTTAGGATGCTCTAAATCTCAACATTTTCCATGTTGACGATTCGATACTTGTTTCTCCAAGCAATCCTTTCTTGGCATACCTTGTTTAATGCCGCTTGCAGTTTTTCAACATCGGTGGAGAAAAGGTATATTGGTTCCCTTAGGGGAATAGGTTCTTGATGTTGATATGGCATCCTGAGCTTGAATGCTCTGACGCACACCCATTGAAGGTAAGGATCCAAAAAGATGCAAAGATGTTTTCCTAACAATCTTCTCCCTTTTGTGTGAACAAGACGCCAGACTTGGACAATTTCCTTCTTCAGCATGTTACCATGATCGTCGATGTTCTTGAAGAACAGACCCTCCAATTGAATAATACTTGGAATATTTTTCATGGGATAGCCGTATTGACGATGGGCTAAAGCTGGGTTATAGCTGATTCCTCCCTTAGTTCCAATAAGGGGTACGTTGGGATAACTTCCGCAATTGAAGATGATCTTGGTTTCGTCGTTGTCAGGACTACACCAATCAATGTCTGTATGAGTGAGGGACATGATTTTCTGTGACCAGTAAAGGCCATCCCTCATATTCCAGAAAGTGCTAGACTTTAGCAGGTGCGAGACAAACCATTCGTATAACTATGGTATGCAACACGTGATTAATCCTCCTCGCTGCAGGTTTCTTGAATGCACAGAGTGATAAGCATCCGAAAGCAAGGTTGGAACTAGATTTCCAATTAAGAAGATCTTAATTGCGTTGATGTCGACGAAATCGTTAATGTTAGGAAACAAAAACAATCCGTAGATAAGCAACGCCAAGATTTCCTCAAAAGCGCTCATATCTTGGATGCTTACAAAGTACCGAGCTTGATCTAACAAGAACTTGGAAGGTAATCCTTGAATTCCTCCTTTACTCACCATATGAGTTCTGAAGTCGACTACGTTCAAAGGAGTAGTTGCAGCAATGATAATGTCGTCAGGATTCTTTTCCAAACTGGAGTACGGATCTTGCGCGTCCACGGGTATTCCAATCAGACGAGAGTACTCCTCCAATGTAGGCATGAGTTGATAATCTGGAAAGGTAAAGCAGTGATACGTCGGATCGTAAAAATGCACCAATGTGGGAAGGATCCCATCCACAATGTTAGTGTTGAGAAGAGGCAGAAGTTTTCCATACTTCTCCGTGAAAGCCTGGGGGTTGACCACCAATTTTCCGAGCTTTTCCAATTCCTCAACCTTAGGAATTTTGAAGGTGTATTTCCTAGCTCTCTTTCTTCCGTAATCCATGGTGTAGATCCTTAAGTCCTTTCTCCGTTTCTCTCTTTCTATGAAGTTAAAAACGTCCGTTGTTTAGTTTCCTTGAAAAACGACTCGAAAAAGACTCTTTTTTTTGGTTTTAATTATTATGAATGATGCATGAATGCATGAATGAACACACAAGAGTTTTAAACAAACATGGCGTAGAAGGGTATAGTGGTCATGATGTTACAACGCAAACCTCGCCCCAATGGTAAACTAAGGATAAGGATTTTTGTACCTGTAGAACGGGTTCTAGGGGTCTCAGAGTTTTTGCTCAACCTTAAAGATACATTGATTGGTATCTATAAGAGAGTTTTCTCCGAGTGTAGTATCTGCGTGACAATTACTTCCGTCATCACCGCTCTACGTCCTAAAAAAGGCTTTAAGTGGGGTTAATGTGTTTCTAGGTCCTCCTGGTACAAATCAGTCTCGGAATGCATTGGCGCAGTTAATCACAACCAGCCAGGCAAATCCCAAGAGAAGATTTGAAAACGAAGATTAGAGGGTCTTCACCGAGAAGACATCCTCCATCCTATCTTATGTTGCACTCAAATCCGGGTATAGGATTTCTCACCACAAGGGGGAATCAAGCCCTTTCCCGAAACTGAATAAACAAATATAATATGCAATAATCACATGAAATGACACAGAGGTTAGGCAAGACCTCTCTTGTTTGAGGGGGAATTTGGCATCCCTAATTCCTCATTGGGGCTGGACCAGCAACAGGTCAACCATTGGTTTGGATGAAAAACCAAGGTTTTTAACACATATATCCCCAGCAGAGTCGCCATTTTTCTGTGGTGTCGTTTTTTTACCTCCCCGTTTCACTTGGGAGGACGGCACGCTAGACCCTTCACGCGAAATTTGGAAGGAAAATGCGCCCGGGATGGGATGAATTTTGTTTCAGTTCTTCCTACGATATCGCACGAACTTTCTTATTTGTCCTACGAGTAGGAAAGGGAAAAAAAGATCTCAACTAAACCCTAGGAGTTTGCTAAGTGTGGGGATTTCACTTAGACTAGAAATTATGGAGTTCGGGGGGTCGGTTATACATAGGGAAGAGTTTAAGCACCCTACATATCCGTAGTACTCTACGGGAACCTTCTTTGTGTCATTGTGATTGTGTTTATTGCTAATGATTGGGAAAGTTTCTCCTTTGTGTTAGGAGAGAGAATTGAATTGATTTGAAAAAAGACAGACAGACTGACAAACTGACTATTTTTGGTATTTTATTAGCTCGCTGAGATTCCTTATGAACCTCATGCCTACATATCCCTAGTGGAAGTCAGAGCTTAATGTAGTTCGGGGAACTAACTAGGGAAATTAATTATTTTTGGTGCCTTGCTTGAAGCTCAAGGTTGAAGCCTTGAATTAAATCTCTGTTTACAGTAAAGAGACATGAAGTCATCTTTATAGAGAAGTACTTCTACTATTCTACCACAAACATTAAAAGAATGACAGAATAACTGAATTCATTTCATTAAGAGAGGGAGCCTGCTTGGTTGATCAAGTATGACAGCCAACATGCCTCTTGAATGAAAGAAGGATGCTCATCCAAATTAGGGAAAGTTAATCACATGTCTGGTTTCACTGCCAGAACATGCCTTTCAAAATCCTAAATGGGAGACTTGATTAAAATTAAAATGAAATGTGATGTTTGTTTGTATGAATGTGGTAGAGTAGTAAAAATATCTCTCTATAGAAATAAGCTATGTCTAATTACTGTATAAAAGATTTGACTTTAGCTGGCTTGCATAAGGCCCAAGCTTGAGGCTTTTTAATTGATTTATTGGCTTATTGAAAGATAACTCTACCTGGGAGAGTTTTAATTAAGGAATTTTTGTGTTCTGTACAAAGCCCAGAATTGAGGCTGACTCTAGTTGGAGAGTGTTTATTTGATTGTTTTTATTTGGTGTTCTGTACAAAGCCCAAAATTATGGCTGACTCTACTCAGGGAGACTCTATTTGTGCCTTGTATGAAGCCCAAGGTTGTGGCTGACTCCTGAGGATAGCTAAGTTTTTTAAGACTATGGATGACTCTATTTGTGTGCCTTGTACAAAGCCCAAGGTTGTGGCTGACTCTTAACTGTGGAAGTTATTTAATTGGTGCCTTGTATGAAGCCCGAGGTTGTGGCTACTCTAGCTAGGGGAAATATTATTTTCTGCCTTATACAAAGCCCAAGGTTGTGGCGAAAACTGAGTATGGAAGACTCTATATGGAAAAGATCCTTGAGATTAGGAATCTTTGACACAGGGAAATATGGTTTATCTACCTTGTACAAAGCCCAAGGTTGTGGCTACTAAAAAATGAAGGACTCACTAGGAGAGTTTTATTCTGCTAGAGGTTTTAACAAACTAATTTATTTTTTTATGTTTTTTGGAAGCTAACCCTTTCTAGGGATTTTGACGTAGCTGGAGAAATTGACTATTTAAAAGACTGATTTTATCATGTTTTTTGGAGGCTGACCCTTTCCAGGGGTTTTTGTTGAAATGAAAGAATGTGTAGAGGCTAACCCTTTCCAGGGGTTTTTATTGAAATGAATGGCAGAAAGATTATCTAGTGGAGACTTCTTGTTTTAAAGCCCAAGATTAAGGCTGACACTGACTGAGGATAAGCAAACATAGATCCTAGATTCTGCTAAGGAAGATTGATGAAGATAAGGGTGACAGAGACTGTCCATGTCTCTCATTCCAAAAAGGTGTGCTCAATATGAGATTGAGACAATCTTAGCTTGTTTAAAGTCTGGTTTAAAGAATGGAAGAAACTCACCAGGATAGGCTAAAAGGTAACTAAAGACCTGTTCCTATGTTTATAAGAAACCTGATGGGTCCTTGTATACAAGCTCAAGAGGAAGCTGGAATTGCTTTTAAGAAGCCTGTGGGTCCTTGTACAAAGCCCAAGAGGAGGCTAATCGAGGGTCATCGAGGGTCCTTGTTATAGCACAAGAGAAAGCTATGTGGTTTTGAACTTATTTTGGCTTTAAGCAAATGGGTAAGAGGTTTCACCGGGAATAATTCCTCTTTGGGTGGATGTGTCCTAGTTTTTATTCTAAGGTTTTTGCCAAGATATTTCACCGGGAATAATTCATCTTGGGGTTTTGAACTACAGATCTCTAATTAGGAAAGAGCTTTCACCGGGAAGACATTCTCAATCCTAGGCCATATTCCTATAATATATATAGTTTAACTGTCCTAGAGTTTACACTCAAACGTAGTTCTAAACAATATATAAACAGTTCTATATTTGACAGTAATTTAAATAAAGAATGTAAATTGAAAGCTTGTAAAGCCTAACCTGGATGGAGTGGAGGCCTTTGAAGATGTATGTACAAAGCCTTACCAGCAATTTTTGTTGTTTTGTTGATAACAGTTGAATATTTATGATAAACAGTTAAGAGTTTTGAAAACAGAAGAAGTGAAGATGGACAAAGGTCACATAGGTATCTGAAGAGTTTCACCGGGAATAATGCCCTTCAAATACCAGAAGAATGTTTTGAAAACAGGAGGAAGATTTTGTAAATACAGTTTTTGAAAACAAACTATGAAAAGAAAAAGGTGTTGGGTCTTACACTCTATTAGAGGCCCAATGAAAATGATTTACTGTTTATGAGAAACAATTGAAAAGATACGAGGTTCTGTTGTTTGAAAACCTCGATCGTCTGTTTACTTTGAAATTTGAAAATAGTTTGAATTTTGACAAAAGTCAACTTAATTAAAGTAAAGACAAAGTCTATACCTAATTAAGACCTAAATGGTTAGGATTTTATCATAAAATTATTCACAAAGTAGTTAGGTCAAAACAAAATAAAAATGTATATTTAAAGTATTTAAGAAAACACTTAAAACATACTATTTTAAACCTAATAAAAACACATGAAACAAATAATATTTTTATGATTTTTTTGATTATTCACAAAATAGATATATTAAATGACAAGTGTGTAAAAAATGAAGTGAAAATAATTTAATTTGATAGGTTAAATGATCGTGAGAAGTTGTGATGAAAATGGGTGAGAAAAGTGATAAAAAAAAATAAGGATTTGTCTCCACCAAGGCTTGAACCCACACTCCCATAGTTACCACACAAAACAAAGCCAACTGAGCTACACGCTCAATGTGACTAAAGAGGGATTCCAATTGATTATATGTGAAACACGCGCGTTAAAATGAAAAATAAAAAACAAAAGGTCTGAGGGGGGGATCGAACCCCAGACCTAAGGCATGAGAATGTGAGAGGCGCATGTAACCAAGTGAGCTGAACGATTTAGTCGTTCAAAACACACTTCCATATAATTATATTTTTAACTTGCTTCTGAGAATTCAAAAAAACGCGCGCAAAGCAACTTCATCTTCAACCTCACGATTTCAATTTCTGGAAATCCTATCTCCCTCAATTCTCAACTAAATTCAAAGATGTAAATATGAATTTGGCTTGTTTTTGGACGAGGATCATGATGGTGTCCTTCAATTGCATTTATTTTAAGTGTAACATAAAATTCGCAAGCATGAACACTAAGAACCCTAAAACTGAAATTAAACATGAAATACTATATATGCATGATTTGATGCAATTGATTGAGGGTTAATGATCTATGAAGGTGCAGAAACCAACTGGTAACTTCATTTTAAATTTATCATGCGTGAATCATAGAGTTTGAAGCTTTTGAAACTTACCTGAAAAATGAAGATTTGACTCTGATCAAAGTGTGTTGCAGAGTTGTTGCAACGATCCAAATAGCTTCAATGATCTTCCTGGAAGGTGTTGAGATGCTTAACTTGGACTGAAAGTGCCCAAAACCTCTTGCTCGACCCCAACTGCAACAGCTCCAAGTGAGAGGTGAAGATGATGATTCTCCGTGTACAGAAGTGTTTCAGAGGTTTGGATCACCTCTAAATGACTCCCCTAAGGTGTTTGAATAATTAATTCCAAAGGAAGAGCTCTAGTTTGAAGAATCCGAGTCTTCTTGCCAAAGAACCTTTGAAAACCTTAAGTATGAAGAAAGAATAGAGAAAGCAAGAATTCTGTTGCTTTGGTGTGTTTAATTACTGAGGTATGCACTTGTATTTATAGGAAAATGAATGCAGAGCAATTGGACATCGTGAGCTTGCTTAGTGAAGGAAGTTTGGTTTCTTAAGCTTGAAGAAATTCAAAGAATATCCTAAGTGCAATGATGAGCTCTTTGATACCACTCCCTAGCCATCGGTTTTGCTTGATCTTAGGGGACAATTCTGATGCAGAAGTGAGCTCCAATTGGTTGGGAAAAGATTCCTTTGGTGATTCATCAATTTGCCATAAATTCCCAAATGTAATCATTACATAATCACATGCCTTTGTTTTTGGGAATCTTCTTCAATCCTTATGCAATGATGGAAATTGATGTATGGCATGCTTGCAGATGTAATAGAGGTCGTGTAGCATCACTTAGTGAAGCTAATTGCACAAAATTGCAAAGTTCCAAATTGTACATGACCTATAATTTCACCTTATGAGGCCAACTTTGAACAAACATAACTCCTAGCTCAAAATGAATTTGGAGAAGGTTGAGTACAATTTGGAAAGCCCTAAACATCTACTTCAAATCATTAGTTTGGGGTTTCTTCAGAATCATTTGGGAAAATTGTGAAAAATGAGCCCAAAGTTGGATGAAAACTAGGTTAAAAACACTTAGAAAAATTTCTAAGTTTTTATAACCTAAAGCTTGAAAATTCCAAATCTCTTAAATGATTGATTTCTTGAAAAAAGTTGCATTGTAAGATGTTGTTTTATTTTGCAAGATCTACAACTTTCATGTTGGAAGTTTTTTGAGTTGTGTAGGTGAAATTTTGAGTTCCCACAATGCCCTCAAAAACCCTAATTCCCGACTTTTTGCTCCTTGATGAATATTTTTGAATTTCTTTGGTCAAATGACTTTAATAACCATATATTTATGATATTGATCTTTAAAAGTCATGGTTTGACCAAAAATCTTAAAAGTCAAAGGTGATCCTATACAGTTGACTTTTTCTTGATAAAGTGAAATTTTGGACTTTTGTGTGGAATCAAGATCTTCTCCTCAAATGAGTGATGTAAGTGGATTATATTGAGGTAGTAGAAGTCCTTGAACCATGTCTTGAGTTTTGGATCCATGTCTTGATTAAAAGTCAACTTTCTTGGTGAATTTGGTCAAAAACCCTAATTGTCGACCAGATGAAATTGATGATTGTGGATCTTGGATTAGAGTGTAATGCCCAATGGATATTGTCATATTAACTATTTTAGAATGATTTAAATTTTTGATAGAGGCCTTGGACCTTTTTAGGGTTTCCCAAAGGTAATCCCTGATCTTAGTCCTTGATGGGCTCAAAACCCTAGACTGGTGAGGTAAGCAATCCTGAGTCTAGGTGATGGGTATCAAATCAATCATAGGTGGATAGAATGAAGCTTTTGAGTCCCATAGTTGTGTTAGAGACCATCCCTTTTTCTGATTGATCCTTTGCCTGAGTTCTTTTGTTCCTGAACACCCTCGACTAAGAATCAGATGAATAAATGACTACTGTAAGTATCTATTTTGTCTTTGATATGACATCTCAAGGGGGCAAAAATTAGGGTATGACAATTACTATTTTCTAAACAATTACCACAAAATGTACATATTAAGTTCTCAAAAGGAAGAGGCATACCTCAAACCACTAAGAGGTCCTTTATTGGTAGCCTATTAAGGAACAATCTCTAACCAAAAGCCTTTATCTTAAAAGTAACCTCCATCTTCCAAATTAAAACAAAAACTCTGTCATGAATATTAGGGGGCCATAAGGAGTTCTAAGAGAATCAGTAAAAGAATAATACGAAGCCACCGAAAATTTGATTTCTGGGCTACTGGACCAAACTGCCGTATCTTTGTCATCTTTTCACCCCCTAAACTCCTTCAACCTCCTCCTCAAATTGCCGACTTCTTCCTCAATTTCGGGATTTTCCAAGAAAGACTCGGGAACTCAAAATCACCCCAAATCCAAACACCTTCCGACCAACCTCCCATAGTTGCTACCAAAACTTTCTTCAACCAAGAAAACTCATACAAAACCAGAAAAGCTTTTTTCAAAGGGGTGCCTTCCAACCATTTTGATTCCCAAAATGGAGTAATGAAGCCATTATGAATAGAAAAACTACTACATTCTACAATAGGATCCGATGAAGAAGATACACTAACCTTTATCATGTCCTTCCACCAGAATGAACAAGAGGGAGGATTTTTAAATTTCTTGCCACCACAAAAAGCAATTGGGGATATGTCTCCATACCGAGTTTTCAACACATCGAACTACAAAGCATCATGCCCTTGAAGAATCCGCCACCTCAACGTGTTTGGAAGAGCCAAATTGAACATCTCAATATTTTTAACTCCTAATCCCCCCGTTTCAAAGGGTAAAGTAATGGATTCTCCTCTTTTCCTCCACTCTCCCCCACAAAAACTTTCCTTGCGATTCAAAGCATTAAACCTTTTCACCACTTTTTTAGGCATTCTATAAAAAGACATAGTGAAAATTCTCAAGGAACTAAGCACGAACTTGTTATAAATGGTATGATTATGAATATCAATTAATTGGAAAATTTGATGTTAGTTTTTTATTTATTACATATATCCTATAAATATGACTCATATTTTATCAGAATTACCTACTCTCATAATATGAATAATATAATAAACCACACCTTAGAAAAAAAGTGGAAGCCTTATTCTGTTTCATAACACATTGGATAAAAGTCGAAGCCATGATGTAGAAGTGTTTTGTTTTGTTTGTTTTGTTTGTTTTGTTTGCTGGATCGTTTAGATTGCGTTGCTTGTAAATGATTTTGAAATATATATATATATATATATATATATATATATATATATATATATATATTCTTTTAATTCAAGAAAAAAGTTGAAGCCTTAATGTAATACAGTGAACTGACTTTATCGAAATGTCGTGGTAAGCAAGAGTCGCCACCGACTTTTATTTTATCCAATTTAAAGAAAGGCTAAAAGAACGGAAAAAGCCTTTTAAAAGAAATTTTGAGTTCGGGGGGTAATTTATACAAAGGGAAGGTGTAAGGCACCCTTTGTATTGATGGTTTTCCATGGGCTCTTAATTGCTCAGCATTTTTGGTAAACCTTAAGGAGTCAGTATACCTTTTTGGCGACAATATGCTTTCGAACTAACCATGCTTCAGTTAGGACTTTCAAGGGTTGTAACGTGGCTTGGTTCACGGTTTAAGAAACAAAGGATAACGGCTCAAAGTTTATTTCTAACCATCCCATTCTTCGTCATGTTCTTCGATCCTATGCTCAGTTAACTTTGCGTTTAAGTCTTAGCAAAGCTTTGAAGTTGTAACATTGACATTTTGATGATGGTTTCAGCACCGGCAATTTATTTGGACATGCAATCCTCCTTTTTTGTAATTATTTTTTTCTTTTTACGAGGATTTTTACTGACCTCTTTTTTGAATTTGTTATCCTTAACTTTTTCCTGAACTGTTTATTTTGAGAATACAGTCAGCGGGATGTTTTGATTTTCGATTAGTCTCCTTCATAGGTTTTGACTTAACAATTTTTTTCTTTTTGATAGATGTTGACTGTCTGTCTTAACGGTTACGGGAACCCATCAATATTTGTGTAAAAGCACACTGGCATGACTGAGTTAACTGAGTAACTACCCTGCCCCGGGTTATGATTAAGGGTTTAATCTGTACGAGAAAAAAAACTTCTACTTCTTAGGCTCAAAGGGGTTGACGAGGGATTAACATCCTTTTATCACCACTGTTTAGGAATTGAAGTAATGCCTATACATCGTCATCATAGTCTGTTCGAAAGCATATTATATGAGGTTACAATATCATTTTCTTCATCCTCCCTCAAAAGGCATACAACTTTAGCAGGAGTTAAGTATCACAAAACATATGCAAAGTAAAGACGCAGTTAAAAATGAGTGATAGCGAAATAAATTATTCAGGATAAACATATGCAATGCACAGATGATGATTATTAAAACAGATAATGTATATCATAAGCCGAATGTTTAAACAAACAAGATAGAATTTACAAATCAACCAACAGTCCATCCTTCCAGACATTAATCAGTTGTCGTGATTCCATTATCGTGACTCAGTTGTCGTGATTCCATTATCGTGATTCCATTATTGTGACTCCATCGTTGTGATCATTTTTTGTGATCATTTGTGGTGACTCCATTGTCGTGACTCCATTGTCATGTTCTTTTCTGAGTTAAGTGTCATGATTAAGCCTGCCTGTCTCTTTCTTTGACCGTGTCAGTACCATTCGTGGTTACCGAATTAGATCTTTGAAGGATGATCGTGTCTACACCGTTCATGATGATATAATTAGATCTTTGAAGGTTTATCGTGTCAGCACCGTTTGCAGTAACTAAATTAGATCTTTGAAAGTTGGTCGTGTCAGTACCGTTCGTAGTAACTGAATTAGATCAGAGATATTGTTCATCTGCTTGTACCTGTATCCTGAAAAAGGTAAAGTTAGTCTTTATATAATGTCATGATGCATGTATTATGTGACAAGTCTCTCAAAATAAATGAGAAACTTGCATGTTATGCATGAATTTATTATGAGGTAATGTATACAATGTATGAATATGTTTATGGTATATGATGTATGAATATGATTTATCATATCTTGATTGAGAAAATAAATCTCTGTGTCCCTGTGATTTTGACGTCTGATCTTGTTTTGAAGATGCTCAGCTGGGGATTTATGATTTCTGCTTCAGCTGGGGATTTATGATTTCTGCTTGGGGATAACCATTTGAACAATTGATCTTGATATACCCTGACTTGGGATAAGAGAGATTAATAACTCTATTAGGAGAAGAGAAAAGTGTCGGGGAACCGACAGTGTCGAAGATGTAAACTCCGTTGAGGGACTAAGTATTTGTTGGGACGAGATCATTTGAAGATACTCTGTGGGGATATGATCCAGTGAAAACGGCTTCGTGGGAAGACATGGATGTCTTGAACATTGCCCCCAGTGATTATAGTTGCTGCAATTCATGGATTTGTATTGATTGGGACAGACCAATGAGTGTTGATCGAAAAATCAAACAGGCCTTGCATATTTCTGCCCCATCTGTTAGGGAATTTGAAGAGATTCGCCTTGTGAGGACTTTATGAGATGTGTATTATGGATGACATGCCCCCGGTAATCACAGACTTTAGGGTGATGCCCCTAACTGATCGGGAAGTAGTTTCAAACCTACTTGGATGTATGCCCCTGATTGTTCGACGCTCCTGAGAGATTCTCTGAATCTTGATCTCCCCAGATTGATCGGGAAATAGTTTGAAATCCACTTGGGATGTATACCTTTGACTTTTTGGCATTTGAGAAATTCTTAGAATCTTGACTTGATTGCCCCGGATTGATTGGGCAAAACGTGCCATGCCCCTTGTATACGTAGGAGACATTGCTTCTTGGAGTAATCTTTGTTGGTCGGGATAACTTTGAGTCATTAGTCATACCCTGTGCAAATTCTTTCTGTTGCTAACGTTTGAAATTATGTAGCAGAATATGTTTAATAATGAATTCATGAGATGCAATGCATACGTCTGTCTTTAATTTTTTAAGAACATTAAAATAGGAGATGTAAAAGTGTGATATTTGTAAAAACGTGATCTTTGTAAAACGAAATATCAACTCAGCATTTTTGGTAAACCTTAAGGATTCAGAATACCTTTTTGGCGATAGTATGCTTTCGAACTAACCATGCTTCAGTTAGGACTTTCAAGGGTTGTAACGTGGCTTGGTTCACGGTTTAAGAAACAAAGGATAACGGCTCAAAGTTTATTTGTACCCATCCCAATCTTCGTGATGTTCTTTGATCCTATGCTCAGTTAACTTTGCGTTTAAGTATTAGCAAAGCTTTGAAGTTGTAACATTGACATTTTGATGATGGTTTCAGCTCCGGCAGTTTATTTGGACATGCAATCCTCCTTTTTTGTAATTATTTTTTTGCTTTTTTCGAGGATTTGTACTGACCTCTTTTTTGAATTTGTTATCCTTAACTTTTTCCTGAACTATTTATTTTGAGATTACAGTCAGCGGGATATTTTTATTTTCGATTAGTCTCCTTCATAGGTTTTGACTTAACAATTTTTTTCTTTTTGATAGATGTTGACTGTCTGTTTTAACGGTTACAGGAACCCATCAATATTTGTGTAAAAGCACACTGGCATGACTGAGTTAACTGAGTAACTACCCTGCCCCGGGTTATTATTAAGGGTTTAATCTGTACGAGAAAAAAAACTTCTACTTCTTAGGCTCAAAGGAGTTGACGAGGGATTAACATCCTTATATCACCACTATTTAGGAATTGAAGTAATGCCTCTACATCGTCAGCATAGTCTGTTCGAAAGCATATTGTATGAGGTTACAATATCATTTTTGTCATCCTCCCTCAAAAGGCATACAACTTTAGCAGGAGTTAAGTATCACAAAACATATGCAAAGTAAAGACGCAATTAAAAATGAGTGATAGCGAAATAAATTATTCAGGACAAACATATGCAATGCACTGATGATGATTTTTAAAACAAATAATGTCTATCATAATGCGAATGTTTAAACAAACGAGATAGAATTTGAAAATGAACCAACAGTCCATCCTTCTAGACATTAATCAGTCTTTTCATTATTAGGCATGGGAGCAACGATCATCACAGGAGTCTTAGGAGGATTGAACTCAACTTCGCCAGCATCGATAATGTCTTCGATCTTAATCTTTAATGCCCAGCAGCTATTAGTGTCGTGCCCGGGACTATTGGAATGGTAGGCACATCACACGTTTAGATTGTGTTTAGCAGAAGAAGTGTTGATGTTGAAGGATAGAAAAACACTTAGAAAGGGTGGGTTTGAATAAGTGTAGTTTAAAAACTCTTAAGATAAAAACAATTTGCACAATGATTTTTATCCTGGTTCGTTGTTAACTAAACTACTCCAGTCCACCCTTGACAAGGTGATTTACCTCAACTGAGGATTTAATCCACTAATCACACAAGATTACAATGGTTTTCCACTTAGATAACCTCTAAGTCTTCTAGAGTATTCTGATCACACCTTGAAAACTCTAGGAACAAAATGCTTAGATAACCTCTAAGACTTCTAGAGAATCTGATCACAAGTGGATCTCCTCTAGTTCTTTACAAATGAATGTAAACAAATTCTTACAGAGTTAGACAATGCTTCTTAATAAGCTATAATCACAACCGTGATATTTCTCTTAAAGTTTAAGCTTAATCTCACTAAGATATTACAACAGTAATGAAGTGAGGTTGAAGATGAAATTTGGAGAGCTTTTGAATTGAACAACGTTTCTGTATGTTTGCGCAAAGTGTTGTATTCAGCTTCTCATCAGAACTTCTATTTATAGGCATTTGAGAAGATGACCGTTGGGAGCATTTAATGCGTTGCGTGATCCGTACAGCATTGCATTTAATGTATCACTCTTTTGTCAACTACCTTGAGCCTTGCTTTTGCTGCGTCTACTGACTTTGCCGTTAATAGCTTCTAACGTTCCTTTTGTCAGTCAGGGTAGCCTGCCATCTTGTACTTACTTCTGATTTGATGTTTGTAGATACAACGTTTGAATATCATCAGAGTACATTAGCTTGGTGCATAGCATCTTCTTGTCTTTTGACCTTGAAGTGCTTCTAGCGTGATACCATAAGAACTTTAGTCCTTCTGCTTCTGATCTCAAGTTCTTCTGATGCTTCCATAGACCATGTTCTGATTCTGCTTGACCATCTTCTGATGTCTTGCCAGAGCATGTTCTGATGTTGCATGCTGAACCATCTGAGTCAGTGCTTCTTGCGCTGATTTTGTGCATACTCTTTATATGATTCCTGAAATGGAAATTGCATAGGATTAGAGTACCACATTATCTCATACAAAATTCATATACATTGTTATCATCGAAACTAAGAATATTGATCAGAACAGTTCTTGTTCTAACAGATGTGTTGAGGAGGCTCCCTCACAGTAATCATTCATGCCTTCAACAGATGTTGCAATGCCTGATCTAATGACATGTTAATTTTGGCGAATTGACGCTTAGGTGTGTCTGGCTTGCGTCGTTGTTGTGGAACTGGTGTAGAGATTCAGAGTATCCGGGGTTCGAGTTTCTGGAATGTGTATGTGATAAGAATGTTTCAGAATGTCTGGGGTTCGAGCTTCCGGAATGTATATCTGATTGGAATGTTTCAGAATTCTAGGGGTTAAGCTTCCAGAATGTTCATCTGATTGGAACTTTCAGAATGTCCGGGGTTCGAGCTTCCGGAATGTATTGAAGGATAGAAAAACACTTAGAAAGGGGGAGTTTAAATAAGTATAGCTTTAAAACTTGTAAGATAAAAACAATTTGCACAATGATTTTTATCCTGGTTCGTTGTTAACTAAACTACTCCAGTCCACCCCCTTGGAGTGGTTTACCTCACCTGAGGATTTAATCCACTAATCACACGAGATTACAATGGTTTTCTACTTAGACAACTTGTAAGTCTTCTAGAGTATACTGATCACAACCTGATCACTCTAGGAACAATCTGCTTAGATACCCTCTAAGACTTTCTAGAGTATACTGATCAACAACCTGATGACTCTAGTTCTTACAACTTAATGTAAACAATTTCTAAGAGTTACAATGCTTCTTAAAAAGCTATTATCACAACTGTGATTTCTCTTAAGTTTAAGCTTAAATCTCACTAAGATATTACAACAGCAATGTAGTGAGTTTGATGATGAAGTTTGAGAGCTTTTGTATTTGACAGCGTTTCTCTATAATGCGCAAGTGTTGTATTCAGAATTCGTAACGTAGCTTCTCATCAGAACTTCATATTTATAGGCGCTTGAGAAGATGACCGTTGGGAGCATTTAATGCTTTGCGTAATCCGTACAGCATTGCATTTAATGTTTCACTCTTTTGTCAACTACCTCGAGCCTTGTTTTTGTTGTGTCTACTGACGTTGCCTTTAATAGCTTCTAACATTCCTTTTGTCAGTCTGCGTAGCCTGCCAGCTAGTACTTGCTTCTGATCTGATGTTTGTGTGAACAACGTTTGATTATCATCAGAGTCAAACAGCTTGGTGCAGAGCATCTTCTTGTCTTCTGACCTTGAAGTGCTTCTGAGCGTGATACCATGAGAACTTCAGTGCTTCTGCTTCTGATCTCAAGTTCTTCTGATGCTTCCATAGACCCATGTTCTGATTCTTTTTTACCATCTTCTGATGTCTTTCCAGACCATGTTCTGATGTTGCATGCTGAACCTTCTGAGTCGGTGCTTCTTGCGCTGATTTTGTGCATACTCTTTGTATAATTCCTGAAATGGAAATTTCATAGTATTAGAGTACCATATTATCTCATACAAAATTCATATGCTTGTTATCATCAAAACTAAGAATATTGATCAGAACAAATCTTGTTATAACAATCTCCCCCTTTTTAATGATGACAAAAACATATATAAATGATATGAATTTGCGATCAGAATATCAGACGGTTAAAGACAATTACACAGCTATAGCATAAGCATATAAACATAGTGTGTGAATATGTCTCCCCCTGAGATTAACAATCTCCCCCTGATATAAATAATCTCCCCCTGAAATAAACACTGGAAGAAATTTATAAATAAAGGACTTCCCTGAGTATTTTCCATTTTAGTTGAGACGATCACATATGCTTAGATCTTCAGAACATTCATAGCTTCTGATTCTTGTTTTCGTAGGACAGGTTGAGAACTTGAACTTCTTCGATCTTTAGAACATTCATAGCTTCTGATTCTTGCTTCCATAGGACAGCTTCAGATCTTGAATTTCTTCTTGAATCATTGCATGCTAGATTGTATCAGAACATTGTTGAATGTACCAGAGCATCATCAGAGCATCTCTACATTCAGAAATGTTACAGAACAAGCTAATCGACAAAAGTCAGCATGAATGAATCAGAACATAAAATATGTATCAGAACATATAATATGTATCAGAGCAAATAACAGAATGTTACAGAGCATATTTTATAACTAAAAACATGCATCAGAACATATAAGGAATAAGAATGTGTTAGAACATATTCTATCATCAGAATATGAGAACATTCTTCCTTCTTTCTTCTGATCTTAAAGCTTTGTAGCACTCAGCTTGCTTCAATTTCCATGAGCTTTTTTTTATACAGAATTTCATTTCCCCATGTCTTTGCTTCTCATGTTGAGCTTTAAAAGAGGATCTTCAATTCCTGCAAAACACTCAAAGACATAGAACTTCTTTATCATCTAGGTTGTATAACTTCCTTATCAACTTTTCAGTTACTACAACTTCATGCCCTAACACGAAGGAGATGATTGCAGTTGGAGTAACCGTTGCATGAACCCAGAAGTCCTTCACTAGGTCAGGATAAATTGGTCCAACCAATCTATCAAGATAGTTTTACCATCCTTGTACCTAGATCCTTGCATCAGGATGGAAACCATTTGCTCCTAGGTTTTCAAAGTCCACAGCGGACTCACACAGAACTTCCAAATCTTCAGTAGGTAAAGTGCATGTCATCAACGGAGCATACCCATGCTTTCTTAGAAGTATTTGAGTGGAAGAGAGTCTTTCTGCTGGGCTAGAGGAACTTGATGAGGAATACATGACGAAGTGCTTGGTTACAGATAAAAAACCAGGGTTTGAGAGAAGAATGCAAAGAGAAAGACAACTGAATAGAGAGAGAGAGCGAAAAAGATGAAATGAAAATGAAGCGGGTTATTTAAACGGTTTGAAAAAAAATGAAATGATTACAGAAAAAACATGACATTAATATGCATTTAATGAGAAATGACGTTAGGAGAGATAAAGGGACAAAATGAACTGATTTGCACAGTTACCTAGGGCGGCATCTCCTCAACTGCACGCATGCTTGTCCAAAAATAGTGAACACGTGTTCATTTTTCTAGAAAGACTGGTGACAGCTATTTTTCTTTAAAAGAGCTTCTGAATAAACTTAGATAATGAAACGTTAGTAATAACAGAATCAGAATTTTTAATTGATCATTATCAGAACTTCTTATAACCACTTAGTCCTAACACATTTCAGAAGTTATTCATACATAAGATTTTCTCATATTCTCTTTTTGGGCATAAGTCCATACCGATATTCTTCAGAATGAACTTAAACCTATCTTCAGCAAGGGGTTTTGTAAATATATCAGCCCATTGATGGTCTGTATCCATAAAGATCAAAGAGAGAACACCCTTCTGAGCATAGTCCCTAATAAAATGATGTTTAATCTCAATATGTTTAGCTTTGGAATACAAGATAGGATCCTTAGATAAACATATAGCAGAAGTATTATCACAGAAAATAGGAATGTTACTATCATATATCTGATAATCTTCTAGCTGACTCTTCATCCAGAGCATTTGTGTGCTACACCCAGCAGCAGCAACATATTCTGCTTCTGTTGTTGAGAGGGCTATGGTAGCTTGCTTCTTGCTGTACCAGGAGATCAAATGACTTCCAAGAAATTGACAACTTCCAGAAGTACTCTTCCTTTCAATTATATCTCCAGCATAGTCAGCATCACAGAATCCTACTAAGTTGTATTCTTTAGATCTTCTATAGACTAAACCAACATTAGTAGTACCTTTCAGATACCTCAGAATTCTCTTAACAGCAGTTAAGTGAGATTCTCTAGGATCTGATTGGAATCTAGCACACAAACAAACACTGAATAGAATGTTAGGTCTAGAAGCAGTTAAATATAGAAGAGATCCAATCATACCTCTGTACAACTTCTGATCTACCTTCTTACTTACCTCATCCTTACCTAGAACACACGTTGGATGCATAGGAGTTTTGGCTTTCTTTGCTTTCAGAAAGATTAAACTTCTTCAGAAGTTCTTTCACATACTTCGTTTGATGAACATAAGTTCCATCAGAAGTTTGGTTGATTTGAATCCCAAGAAAGTACTTGAGTTCACCCATCATACTCATTTCAAATTCAGCCTGCATAGACTTAGCAAACTCCTTTCCAAGTGAAGCATTAGATGTTCCAAAGATAATACCATCAACATAAATTTGACAAATTAAAATGTCCTTCTTAGACGTTTTACAGAAAAGAGTAGTGTCCACTTGTCCTCTAGTGAGACCATTGTCCAGAAGGAAAGAACTTAATCTTTCATACCAAGCTCTGGGAGCTTGCTTCAATCCATACAATGATTTCTTAAGTTTGAAAACATGTTCTGGAGACTTAAAGTCTTAAAAACCAGGAGGTTGGTGGACATAGACTTCCTCATCTATATAACCATTTAAGAAGGCACTCTTAACATTCATCTGATATAGAGTGATGTTATGCTGAGTGGCAAAAGAGATTAATAAGCGAATAGATTCTAACCTGGCCACTAGTGCAAAGGTTTCTGTATAGTCAATCCCTTCTTGCTGACTATATCCCTAAGCCACCAGTCTGGCTTTGTTTCTTACCACTTCTCCTTTCTCACTAAGCTTGTTTCTGAACACCCACTTAGTACCAATGATGTTGAATCCTTTTGGTCTAGGAACCAAATCCCATACATCATTCCTTGTAAACTGATTTAGTTCTTTTTGCATGGCAATTATCCAGTCTGGATCTTCTAGAGCTTGATCAACGGAAGTTGGCTCGATCAAAGAAACAAGACCTAATTGACATTCTGCATTGTTCTTAAGGAATGCTCTTGTTCTGATAGGATCATCTTTCTTTCCAAGGATCACATCTTCTGAGTGAGCTGAGGTGAGTCTAGAAGATCTTCTGACTGTTGGCTCTTCAGAAATTCTGAGATTCTCTAAAGATGCAGCAACTTGATCTTCTGATTTTTTGCTTCTGAGATTTTCAGCTTCTGGAACTTTGCTTCTTGGTTCTACAGCTTCTGATATGTCAATATCTATATCTGCAAAATTCTCAAACTGCTTTGGCTTTTCAAGACCAAACTTATCATCAAATCTGATATTGATTGATTCTTCTACAACCAATGTTTCAGTATTGTATACTCTGTAGCCTTTAGAGCGTTCAGAATATCCAAGAAGGAAACATTTTTGTGCCTTAGAATCAAACTTACCAAGATGATCTTTAGTATTCAGAATAAATCACACACATCCAAAAGGATGAAAATATGAAATGTTGGGCTTTCTGTTCTTCCACAATTCATAAGGATTCTTATTTAGAATAGGTCTTATAGAGATTCTATTCTGAATATAACATGCAGTGTTTATTGCTTCTGCCCAGAAGTGCTTAGCCATATTGGTTTCATTGATCATGGTTCTGGCCATTTCTTGTAGAGTCCTATTCTTTCGCTCTACAACTCCATTTTGCTGTGGAGTTCTAGGGCAAGAGAAATCATGGGCAATACAATTTTCTTTGAAGAACTCCTCAAAGATTCTGTTCTCAAATTCGCCACCATGATCACTTCTGACCTTTATGATTTTGCACTCCTTCTCAGATTTGATCTGAGTGCAGAATTCAAAGAACTCTGATTGAGACTCATCCTTGTGTTTTAAGAACTTTACCCATGTCCAGCGGCTATAATCATCTACGATGACTAATCCATATTTCTCAAACTAGCATGTCCTAATCTTCTGTGCCAGACCCATTGCTCTTCAGAAGTAGACATAAGACAAGTCACCTTCTGCTTCTCAAGATCAGAAAGATCAATCTTATAGATGTTATTCTTTCTCTTGCCTGTAAATAGGATTGAGACATCCTTCTGACTTACAGCCTTGCAAGACTTTTGATTGAAGATTATGTCATAACCATTGTCACTTAATTGACTTATGGACAATAAATTATGCGCTAATCCTTCTACAAGAAGTACATTAGTTATGAAAGGAGAGTTACCAATACTTATGTTTCCAGAGCCAATAATTTTGCCCTTCTGATCTCCTCCAAACTTGACTTCTCCACCAGACTTACGCACCAGGTCTTGGAACATAGACCTTCTTCCTGTCATGTGTCGCGAGCACCCAGAGTCCAGGTACCATGACATTTTGTGCTTTGTCTTCTTTGCTGCTAAGGATATCTGCAACAGAAATTATCAACTTGTCATACCCTAATTTTTGCCCCCCCCTGAGATGACATATCTTTATGATTTTCATCAGGTCAAAGCAAGTACCCAGAGCAGTCACTTCTTCATCTGGCATTTAATCGAGGATGCTCAAAAACAAGAAAACTCAGGCAAAGGATCAATCAATAGAAGGATTAGTCTCTAATACAATCATAAGACTCAAGAGCTTCATTATTTCACCTATGATTGATTAGACACCCAATCATCTGAGTACAGGTTTACTCAGGTCACCAGACTAGGGTTTTTTAGCCTATCAAGGATTAAAATCAGGGATCACCTTTGAGAAACCCTAAAAAGCCCTAGGGGATCATTCAAAGACATCAATCATCTTCAAATAGTTCATATGACAAGATCCACTGGACATCACACCTCAATTCAAGGTCTACAATCATCATTGTCATCTGGTCGACAATTAGGGTTTTTAACCTAATTCACCAAGATAGTTGACTTTTAATCAGGGCATGGATCCAAAACTCAAGACATGATTCAAGAACCTATACTACCTCAATATAATCCATTTACATCACTCATTTGAGGAGAAGAGCTTGATTCTACACAAAAAGTCCAAAAACCTCACCTTATCAGGAAAAAGTCAACTGTATGAGTTCACCTTTGACTTTTGAGATTTTTGGTCAAACCATGACTTTCAAGGATCAATATCATCAATATATGGATATTAAAGTCACTTGACCAAAGAAATTCAAAAAGAATCTTCAAGGAGCAAAAAGTCGGGAATTAGGGTTTTTGAAGGCATGGTGAGAACTCAAAATTTCACCTACACAACTCAAAAAACTTCCAACATGAAAGTTGTAGATCTTGCAAAATAAAACAACATCTTACAACGGAACTTTTTTAAAAAGATCAATCATTTAGGAGTTTTGGAAATTTTGGAGTTTTAGGTCATAAACACTTAGAAATTTTTCTAAGTGTTTTAACCTAGTTTTCTTCCAACTTTGGCCTCATTTTTCACAAATTTGCCAAAGGATTTTGAAGAAACTCCAAACTAATGATTTGAAGTAGATGTTTAGGGCTTTCCAAATTGTGTTCAACCTTCTCCAAATTCATTTTGAGCTAAGAGTTATGCTTGTTCAAAGTTGGCCTCATGAAGTGAAATTATAGGTCATGCATCATTTTTGAACTTTGAAATTTTGTGCACATGACCTCAATTATGGATGCTACACGACCCATAACACATCTGAAAACATGCCATGCATTCATTTTCACCATGCCATGAGAATTGAAGAAGATTCTAAAAACAAGAACATGTGATTATGTAATGATTACATTTGGGAATTTATGGCAAATTGATGAATCACCCAAGGAATCTTCTCACCAACCAATTAGAGCTCATTTCTGTCTCAGAATTGTCCCCTAAGATCAAGCAAAATCGAGGGCTAGGGGATTGATCAAATGGAATCAAAATTCTCATCATTGCATAAGAGATATTTGCAAACTTCCTTCATGCTTAAGAAACCAAACTTCTTTCATTAAGCAAGCTCACCACAGCCAATTGATCTGCATTCATTTGCCTATAAATAGGAGAGCATACCTCAGTAGAAAAACACACCAAAGCAACAGAATTCTTGCTTTCTCTCTTCTTTCTTCATACTTAAGGTTTTCAAAGGTTCTTTGGCAAGAAGACTCGGATTCTTCAAACCAAAGCTCTTCCTTTGGAATTAAGTATTCAAACACATTAGGGGAGTCATTTAGAGGTGATCCAGACCTCTGAAACACTTCTGTGCGTGGGGAATCATCATCTTCACCTCTCACTTGGAGCTGTTGCAGTTGGGGTCGAGCAAGAGGTTCTGGGTATTTTCAGTCCAAGCTAAGCATCTCAACACCTTCCAGGAGGATCACTGAAGCTATCTGGATCGTTGCAACAACTCTGCAACACACTTTGATCAGAGCCAAATCTTCATTTTTCAGGTAAGTTCCAAAAGCTTCAAACTCTATGATTCACGCATGATAAATTTAAAATGAAGTTAACAGTTGGTTTCTGCACCTTCATAGATCATTAGCCCTCAATCAGTTGCATCAAAACATGCATATATAGCATTTCATGTTTAATTTCAGTTTTAGGGTTCTTAGTGTTCATGCTTGCGAATTTTATGTTACACTTAGAATAACTGAAATTAAAGGATACTATCATGATCCTCGTCCAAAAACGAGCAAAATCCATCTTTACATCTTTGGATTTGGTTGAGAATTGAGAGAGATATGATTTCCAGAAATTCAAAAGCTTGAGGTTGAAGATGAAGATGGTGGCGCCATTTTTTCAAATTTCCTAGGTCTTAGTTTATTTTATTTTGAATGGTAGGCGTTTTCTAAACGAATGAATAAACTTGCCCTAGTGGCCTCCCATGCGCTCTTAGACTCCTCATGCCTCAAGTCTGGGGTTCGAATCCCCCTCGCCCCAGACTTTTTGATCCTTTTATTTTTTTAGACTTTTCTAACTCGTTTTGAAACAAAACCAAATGCGCGCGTATTGTAGTCACCAACTGGCGTTTGGCCCAGTGGTATTGTTTTGAGTGAGTGACCATAAGAACGTGAGTTCAAGCCTTGGTGGAGACATTCCTAATTTTTTACCACTTTTCACACTTATTTTCTTCACAACTTCACACAATTATTTAACCTATCAAATAAATCCATTTTTACTTCATTTTTCACACACTTGTCATTTAATATATCTATTTTGTGAATAATCAAAAAAATCATAAAAATATTATTTATTTCTTATATTTTTATTAGGTTTAAAATATTATGTTTTAAGTGTTTTCTTAAATACTTTAAATGCATATATTCATTTTGTTTTAACCTAATTATTTGTGTGAATAATTTTATGATAAAACCCTAATTGTTTAGGTCTTAATTAGGTAAAGATCTTTACTTTTACCTTAATTAAGTTGACTTTTGTCAATTCTCAAAACTGTTTTCAATCTCTGATTAAATCAAATGATTAAGGTTTTCAAACAACAAAACCTTACATCATTTCAAACCTTTTTTTTTTAAAATTACTGTCATAACCAGTACTATAAAGTAATGGGCCTCTAATAGAGTGTAAGTCCCAAACACCTTCTCTTCTTAGCTTGTTTTCAAAACTGTATTTTCAAAATCTTCTTTCTGTTTTCAAAACATTCTTCTGGTATTTGAAGGGCATTATTCCCGGTGAAACTCTTCAGATACCTATGTGACCTTTGTCCATCTTCACTTCTTCTGTTTTCAAAAACCATTAACTGTTTATCATATATATATTCAACTATTATCAACAAAACAACAAAAAATACTGTTGAGGCTCTGTACATACTTCTTCAAAGGCCTCCACTCCATCCAGGTTAGGCTTTACAAGCTTTCAATTTACAGTCTTTATTTAAATTACTGTCAAATATAAACTGTGCATATATATTAGTTTAGAACTACGTTTGAGTATAAACCCTAGGACAGTTAAACTATATATATATATATTATAGGAATATGACCTAGGATTGAGAATGTCTTCCCGGTGAAGGCTCTTTCCTAATTAGAGATCTGTAGTTCAAACCCCCAAGATGAATTATTCCCGGTGAAACATCTTGGCAAAAACCTTAGAATCCAAAAAAATAGGACACATCCACCCAAAGAGGAATTATTCCCGGTGAAACCTCTTACCCATTTGCTTAGAGCCAAAATAAGTTCAAAACTACATAGCTTTCTCTTGTGCTATAACAAGGACCCTCGATTAGCCTCCTCTTGGGCTTTGTACAAGGACCCACAGGCTTCTTAAAAGCATTTCCAGCTTCCTCTTGAGCTTGTATACAAGGACCCATCAGGTTTCTTATAAACACAGGAACAGGTCTTTAGTCACCTTTTAGCCTACCCTGGTGAGTTTCTTCCAATTTAAACCAGACTTTAAACAAGCTAAGTTTGTCTCAATTTCACATTGAGTACACCTTTTGGAATGAGAGACATGGACAGTCTCTGTCACCCTTATCTTCATCAATCTTCCTTAGCAGAGTTTAGGATCCTTGTTTGCTTATCCTCAGTAAGTGTCAGCCTTTATCTTGGGCTTTAAACAAGAAGTCTCCCCTAGATAATCTTTCTGCCATTTCAATAAAAAACCCCTGGAAAGGGTTAGCCTCCAAAATCAATCTATCATTTCAATAAAAACCCCTGGAAAGGGTTAGCCTCCAAAATCAATCTATCATTTCAATAAAAACCCCTGGAAAGGGTTAGCCTCCAACATCATTCTTTCATTTCAACAACATCAGTCCTTCAAAAACCAAAGATTCATTTCTCTTAGGAGATAATTTCCCCAAAAGAGTCAAAACCCCTGGAAAGGGTCAGCCTCCAAAAACATGATAAAGTCAGTCTTTCAACAGACAAATTCACCAGCTGAGTCAAAATCCCTGGAAAGGGTTAGCTTCCAAAGAAAAACAGCCTTTTAATAAATAAAATCTCCTCAATAGAGTCAAAACCAACAAAAACAATTAGCCTCAACCTTGGGCTTCATACAAGGCACCAAACAATAAAACTCCCTTGTCAAGATTCAGCCTCAACCTTGGGCATTGTACAAGGCAGATAATAGAGTCTCCCCAGTGAGTTCTTCATCATTCAGTAGCCACAACCTTGGGCTTTGTACAAGGCAGATAAACCATATTTCATGAGTCAAAGATTCCTAATACCTAGGATCTTTTCCCCATAGAGTCATCCATACTCAATTTATTTAAAAGAGTCTGCCACAACCTTGGGCTTTGTACAAGGCAGAAAATAATGTTTCCCTAGCTAGAGTCAGCCTCAATTCTGGGTTTTTGTACAGAACACCAAATAAAACCCATCAAAAAAATAGATTTTTCCTAAATAGAGTCAGCCTCAATTCTGGGCTTTGTACAGAACACAAAAATACCCTGTAATAAATCCCCAGTGGAGTCATCTCCCAGAGTCAAATAATATTAATAAATCAATCAAAAAGCCTCAAGCCTGGGCCTCATTCAAGCCTGCTAAAGTTAAATCTTTTATACAGTAGATAGACATAACTTATCTCTATAGAGAGATATTTTTACTACTCTACCACATTCAAACAAACAAACATTTCAATTTCAACTTCAATCAAAGTCTCCCATTTAGGACTCTGAAAGACATGCTCTGGCACATCCCCAGACTTGTACACTTTCCCTAATTTGGATGAGCATCTTTCTTTCATTTAAGAGGCATCTGACTGGCATACTTGCAAACAAACAAGTAAGGTCCCCCTCTTGAATGAAATGAATCCAGTTATTATGTCACTCTTTCAAAATGTTTGTGGTAGAATAGTACAAATAACTCTCTGTAAAGATGATTTCATGTCTCTTTACTGTAAACAGAGATTTAATTCAAGCTTCAACCTTGAGCTTCAAGCAAGGCACCAAAAATCATTAATTTCCCTAGTTAGTTCCCCGAACTACATTAAGCTCTGACTTCCACTAGGGATATGTAGGCATGAGGTTCACAAGGAATCTCAGCGAGCTAATAAAATACCAAAAATAGTCAGTTTGTCTGTCTGTATGTCTTTCTTTAATCAATTCAATTCCTTCTCCTAACACAAAGGAGAAACTTTCCCAATCATTAGCAATAAACACAATCACAATGACATAGAGAAGGTTCCTGTAGAGTACTACAGATATGTAGGGTGTTTAAACACTTCCCTATGTATAACCGACCCCCCGGACTCCAGAATTTCTAGTCTAGGTGAAATCCCCACACTTAGAAAACTCCTAGGGTTTAGTTGAGATCTTTTTTCCCCTTTCCTACTCGTAGGACAAATAAGAAAGTTCGTGTGATATCGTAGGAAGAACTGAAATAAAATTCATCCCACCACGGGCGCATTCTCCTTCCAAATTTCGCGTGAAGGGTCTAGCGTGCCGTCCTCCCAAGTGAAACGGGGAGGTAAGAAAAACGACACCACAGAAAAATGGCGACTCTGCTGGGGATATAAGTGTTAAAAACCTTGGTTTTTCATCCAAACCAATGGTTGACCTGTTGCTGGTCCAGCCCCAATGAGGAATTAGGGATGCCAAATTCCCCCTCAAACAAGAGAGGTCCTGCCTAACCTCTGTGTCATATCATGTGTTTGTTGCATATATATTTGATTATTTTGTTTATTCTGTATCGGGAAAGGGCTTGATTCCCCCTTGTGGTAAGAAATCCTATACCCGGATTTGAGTGCAACATAAGATAGGATGGAGGATGTCTTCCCGGTGAAGACCCTCTAATCTTGGTTCACAATTCTACTCTTGGGATTTGCCTGGCTGGTTGTGATTAACTGCGCCACTGCATTCCGAGACTGATTTGTACCAGGAGGACCTAGAAACCCATTAACCCCACTTAAAGCCCTTTGTTAGGACGTAGAGCGGTGATTACAAAAGTAATTGTCACGCAGATACTACACTCAGAGGAAACTCTCTTATAGATACCAATCAACGTATCTTTAAGGTTGAGCAAAAACTCTGAGACCCCTAGAACCCGTTCTACAGGTACAAAAATCCTTAACCTTAGTTTACCATTGGGGCGGGGTTTGCGTTTTGACTTCATGACCACTATACCCTTCAACGCCATGTTTGTTTAAAACTCTTGTGTGTGCATTCATGCATCATTCATTAATAAACAACTAAAAACAAAAAAGTCTTTTTCGAGTCGTTTTTCAAGGAAACTAAATAACGAACGTTTTCAACTTCATAGAAAGAGAGAAACGGAGAAAGGACTTAAGGATCTATAACATGGATTATGGAAGAAAGAGAGCTAGGAAATACACCTTCAAGATTCCCCAGGTCGAGGAACTGGGAAAGCTCGGAAAACTGGTGGTCAACCCCCAGGCTTTCAAGGAGAAGTATGGAAAACTTCTGCCTTTGCTTAATACCAACATTGTGGATGGGATCCTTCCCACCTTGGTACAGTTTTACGATCCAACGTATCACTGCTTCACCTTTCCGGATTATCAACTCATGCCTACGTTAGAGGAGTACTCTCGTCTGATTGGAATACCCGTGTACGCGCAAGATCCGTACTCCGGTTTGGAAAAGAATCCCGACGACATTATCATTGCTGCAACTACTCCTTTGAACGTAGTCGACATGAGAACTCATATGGTGAGTAGAGGAGGAATTCAAGGATTGCCCTCCAAATTCCTGTTTGATCAAGCTCGCTACTTCGTCAGCATCCAAGATATGAGCGCTTTTGAGGAAATCTTGGCTTTGCTTATCTACGGATTGTTTTTGTTTCCTAACATTAACGATTTCGTCGATATCAATGCAATTAAGATCTTCTTAATTGGAAATCCAGTTCCAACCTTGCTTGCGGATGCTTATCACTCAGCGCATTCAAGAAACCTGCAGCGAGGAGGATTAATCACATGCTGCGTACCGTTGTTATATGAATGGTTCGTTTCGCACCTGCCAAAGTCTAGCACTTTCTGGAATATGAGGGATGGCCTTTACTGGTCACAGAAAATCATGTCCCTCACTCATACGGACATTGAGTGGTGTAGTCCTGACAACGACGAAACCAAGATCATTTTCAGTTGTGGGAATTTTCCCAACGTACCCCTTATTGGAACTAAGGGAGGAATCAGTTACAATCCAGCTTTAGCCCGTCGTCAATACGGCTATCCCATGAAAAATATACCAAGTAACATTCAATTGGAGGGTCTGTTCTTCAAGAACATCGACGATCATGGCAACATGCTGAAGAAGGAAATTGTTCAAGCCTGGCGTCTTGTACACAACAAAGGGAGAAGATTGTTAGGAAAACATCTTTGCATCTCCCTGGATCCTTACCTTCAATGGGTACGCATCAGAGCATTCAAGCTCAGGATGCCATATCAGCATCAAGAACCTATTCCCCTAAGGGAACCAATATACCTTTTCTCCACCGATGTTGAAAAATTACAAGCGGCATTAAATAAGGTATGCCAAGAAAGGAATGCTTGGAGGAACAAGTATCGAATCGTCAACACGGAAAATGTTGAGATTCAGAACATCCTAAGAAGGAAGGATGAGTTACTTGAAGTACTCGATCGACAAGTGACACAAACGTCACTTTCTCATCATATCCCTCCTGCTTCCTGGATCATCGATCAGCTCACGTCAGAGAACGCTCAGCTCAAGAAACAGAAGAAGATGTTAGAACGTGAAGTCGGATCTTCGTCAAAGTTTTAGAGTCCTTTCTCTTAGTTTCTCTGTATTTCCCTTTTCAAAGTGTGTAAAAACGGCGTTTTCACTTAATTAATAAAAGTTTGATGTTTCATAATGTAATTATGGTGTTTCCTTGAAAAATATTAACTTAATTGCATATCATACATCGCTTTAGTTGTACGCACTGACACGAGAATTGTCGCGGATCTAATAGTCACTTTCCTTTCTCCAGAAAGAGAGGAGGAGAAGGAGGTGAACCAAGACTTTCAAGCTGTCTTATCCATACAACACTCGTTCAAGTCGCAAGAAGAGAATGGAAGACTTTGAGCAAGAGAATGAAGAACTCAGAGAACAGATTAATACTCTCAAAGGTACTGTTGAAAGAATCAATAGTATGGTAGAAGCCCTGGTAGTTGCGCAGAATCGACCAACGCCAGAAGAACCACAAAGGACTGTGGTTTCCGAGATTGTTTCTACTCCTATTCCTCAGTATACCATGCCGCCTGATCGACCTTGGGGCATGCCGTATAACTTTACTCCAGAAGGGTACATACCTCCAGCTTCTGAAGCTCCAAAAGTCACCATGGATATGCGTCCACCGGAGGGTTACAAACCTCTGGAAATTGAAGTTCCAAGAGCAGCGGCAATGGGTTTCGTTCAACAGAATGCTGAGATTCCAAGATCTGCTGTCATGGCTTCTCCACGACCGATTATGCATACTTTTCCCCCGCAGGGTGGACAAGTATATCATCACGCTCCAAGTGAGGATGCTGGCGTGTATGAAAGATTGGACGAGTTCCAGGAACAGTTTCTGCAAATGCAGAAGGAACTCAAGATTCTCCAAGGACAAGATCTATTTGGAAAGAATGCTGCAGACCTCTGTCTGGTTCCAAATGTTAAGATTCCTCACAAATTCAAAGTACCAGAGTTCGAGAAGTACAAAGGGAATTCATGCCCACAAAGTCATCTCGTAATGTACGCTCGAAGAATGTCAACTCAGACTGATAATCAACAATTGCTCATTCATTATTTTCAAGACAGCCTGACTGGTGCTGCACTCAAATGGTACATGAACTTGGACAGTTCAGAGATTCGTACTTTTCGAGACCTTGGAGAGGCCTTCGTCAAACAGTATAAGTACAATTTGGATATGGCTCCCGACAGAGATCAACTCCGGGCCATGACTCAGAAGGATAGAGAAAGCTTCAAGGAATACGCTCAGAGATGGCGTGAAGTTGCTGCTCAAATTTGTCCACCACTTGAAGAGAAAGAAATGACAAAAATCTATCTCAAAACTTTGAGTCCATTTTACTACGGAAGAATGGTTGCAAGTGCACCAAGTGACTTTACCGAGATGGTGAACATGGGTGTACGTTTAGAAGAAGCAGTTCGGGAAGGACGCTTGAACAAAGAACCAGAATCTTCTATTGGTCCAAGGAAGTATCGGAGTTCTTTCCAGAAGAAAAAGGATCAAGATGTCAGCAATGTCTTGCACAAAATCAAGAAGAAATTCCAACCTCAAGTTGCAACAATAACTCCGGTTGTTAACTCAGCGCCAGCTTATCAACCTCAGGTTTCGCAACAACAAATTCAACAAAGGTCGCAGCAACCTCAGCAGCAGGTTCGACCTCCAAATTACAACAATCGGGCTCCAAGGTATCCTGCCTTTGACCCCATACCAATGTCGTATGCAGAATTATTTCCAACATTACTGACAAAAGGACTCATTCAGACGAGAAGTCCTCCAAATCCTACAAACAGTTCCTCACCATGGTATAAGGCTGACCAATCTTGTCCCTATCATCAGGGGGCACCAGGTCACAATATTGAGAACTGTTTCTCTCTCAAGATTGACGTCCAACGATTAGTGAAGAGCGGAATGCTATCCTTCAAAGATACTAGTCCAAACGTCCAAGCAAATCCTTTACCGCAGCATAAAGAAGCTTCAGTAAATCTGATAGATCAACACCCTAACATCATTCAAATCTACAACATTCGTCAGATAGGGGAAAATCTTGTCAAGATGCACGCTAAACAAGCTGGGTACGGTCATGTACCACCTCACAACTACTTCACATGTGAAATTTTTCCAAAGAATAATCAAGGATGTGCCGTAGTTCAAGCTGCATTACAAGAACAAATGGACTTAGGATGGATTCAACATATCCGAGTCAGAACTGAGCATGACATCAACATGGTTCAAGGATGTCCAGGAGAATACAAAATCTACAAAGTTGAAGATCTTGAAGGATCGGTAGTCAGGTTCCATAAAACTTTAAATGGACTTGCCTACTTTGGAACAGATTTCC